>NC_024312.1:10907029-10995011 GCF_000523025.1 Cynoglossus semilaevis
GTTTTGTGTTTTGTTTTGAGGGGGGGGGGGGGGGAAGGGTAACTGCTTAGACTGTAGGGATTGTTGAATAGGCATGAGGCTGAGGGGCCGCGGGGCTGTGCGCTGGCAACAGGATCAAACACACAGGGGCCACAGTCCTCATTAAGGAGGCCACGCTGGGGGTGGGAGCTCCAAGACCCCAAGGGTCCTGGGACACTCCAGGGGAAAGATGGCTTGTTTATGTGAATCGAGTGTGCGTGCATTTCTGATTGAAAGCTCAAGACTGCTCCAAGTCAGTGCATACAATAATGTGGTTATGTGTTTCTGGCAGCATATGTCTCATGGATTCATACACACTGAGGCCAGTGGCGGAGGGGGAGGGAACCGCCCCTTCTCTGAGTGCACCGCGGTGTCACAGCCCAATGACAATTACGTGGAAATGTGTGGGAGCACGGGCCTTGATGGAGAAAATGTGGGCTGCCTACAGAGCCCAGGGTCTGCTAATCACTCAGAAAGATAGACTAAAAAATGGTATAATCAATTCAAAGGCCAGGGATGTATAATTGCCAAGGAAATTGACTATTGTAGTTAGACTGAGGGCAGTGCATGGAGTAAAAGCTCTGGTTACAGCGGGGGTTGTGTGAGTGAATTGTCTCTTTTAATACAGTAACTGCTGCAGCTCCTATATTGGAGTACTCTTTACTGCTAGGACAGCATTTAGTTGAATAAATATATATTTTTACTGACTACCAGAAATGTGAGTAATGAGTTCATTCTGGTCAATGACACTTTAAGACATCACAGAAATATAGTTGAGTATTTTATGAAAATATTGTTGATTTTGAACATACTGAGATCTCTGTAGCCAGGTGGTCAGCAGTGGTATTGCAAGCAAAACAACCTTTTCAGTGGCTATATAAACAATGGATGTGGATATGCCCAAATGTCTAAGTACTGATATTCATGACAGTAGGACAAGGAGGTATTGTGTACATCACTTATGCGTCCCATCTAGCAGTGGTTCAGAGCAAATAACAAATGACAATGGTGTTAGGCTCCACATCTATATGGAATTTTTATCCAAATTCAACATCCATATTGGTTAAAATTGTAGAAAAAAAAAAGAAAAATTTTAGTTTTAAATGGCTGATTTTCTAGGAGCCCTGGGGTTTGACTCGCTCCAGCCTGACTGTCCTCGTTCTCTGTAACTTGGATTAAATCAGGGCAGCAGTCTGGGTTTGTTCCTGGGTTCTTTGTGCTGACAGAGACGTCCAGTTTCACAGGAACAGTGACCAGCTCTGCACAACAACCCAAAGTATGTAATATTAAAGGCCACACACAGTTAGCACAACAGTCCTGTGAGCAGGGAGCTGAATTCTGTTACTTGTTTCGACCTCAGAGCACCTGCTTGAGGAAATTCAGAACTGGTAGTCGACAGTTTTGCCCAGAGAGAAAAGCATTCTTTGTCAGCCTGGAAGCTCTTTATTGTGACTGGAGGAAAGTTTTGTAAAACAAAATAAATAAAAAAGAACTGAGGAGTATTTAAGAATCAATTATTCAGGTGCTACTGGAAGTTGCCTTTACCATCTCTACCCCAACTGTCAAAACACATGAGAACCCTGGATAAAAGGGAATTGTATTGTTTTTAAAGTAGAGTAGAGGAGGAGTTTGGCAGATTGAGGATACGCAGGTGAAACCATTTGAATAAAATAAATTAAATAATCAAAGGAAATTCATATCATTCATTTTAAGATCTATATTAGACACGATCCAAAGTTCATACATTCTTGCCATTGACTTCTAGAGACCTATCTTCATGGTGGCCGTTGTCTGACTGGGGGTATTCAGTGTACGTCAGCTCCCATTGGCTGGGACAACAAACCTCACCCTCTTCACTGACTGTGTATTTATTTCACACCCTTTCTCTCCCAGTGTAACACATGGGCACTGGCTTTAGTGCTGTTTTGTTCAGTCTTCAATCTGGTGTAGCTTTCACACCACAGCCCCAGTGTGCAGCTGTAGTCATCACAATTTCTTCTCTGACTCCTCTTTGACAGGGTGGACCGAGGGCCACAGCTATGTCATGATTTATTAAGAAGCTCTGTCAATGAGGGCAGCTTCCCTCAAATGATTCATTAAGAAAAGATAAATCACAACAACAACTGTAGTTCACCACTGACGGATCATAAAGTCGGGCTGCCATAATTAAAAATATAAAAGCCATGTAAATCTTGCAAAATGCATGAATTTACCAACTGGCAAAGTAATGTCGAATGCAAATATTCTTGTTGGGAATAATTAACTGCCTTAAAAGCATCCGATTCACGAAAAGGCTACCAATGTCACTGGTGAGGAGAAGACTGACAGAGGTGTCAGTCTGGTGAGTGTCACTCTAAAGTGGCCACCAGGCCAAGTCAAAGGTCTCCATGCCCTATTAACTGATTACATCGACCAGTTCTTCTCTTTGCCTTTTTTCTTCCTCGCTCCCAAAGGTCAGGATGTGAAACAAGTCGTCTTCCCAGGCTGTCAACACAGGATCGCCCGAGGCAGTCGAAGACCTACTGCAGACAGTTATCTTCTCACACATACGGTGCCTTCATGACCACATAGATATGTACAACTGGTGTGGTGAAACAATGACTCATCTTTGCCAGCTGCAGCCGTTGAGGGTGAACTTTCTACTAACAACACCATCAGAGGAGAGGAGAGCCCAGAGAAGATTTGTGGATGTCGTGAAAGAGAACATGGATGTTGTTATAAAAGCATGGCATGAGGTGGGGAGGGGGGGGGGGGGGGGGGCTACTACTATGTCTACTCGTTAATTCAATCGTCACAAAAATGTGTTCAAATACTGAAAAGAAAATATTCTTGTGCATTATTACAAAGTCAATACTTTCTTAGCATTGGTATAGAATTGGGCTTCCATCACTAAAAAACAACATATTTTTTACTTAAAAGTATTAGTAAAGGTAGCAATGGAAGCACATTTAAAGTGGCAGTGAGATATGTAGTTCATGTTTAGGAATGTGAACTCAAGGGACAAAGATTCCAAGTCAGAGGTTCATCCTCCAACAGCCTCCAGGCCAAACTCGGAGGGTTTAACTCTGGAGTACCGAGCTGAGATAAGATGAGGAAGAATAAAGCTTTGCATTTTCGTCTGTGAGTCTCACTCTTTTCTTTCTACTCGAGTTTGAACTCAAGTAACAATAACTTCCCCTTTCTGCGGGAAAAGGCAAAGAGAAAAAGGACAGTAGGATGGGGCTATATGTTTTTTAACACAGCACTTTGACATGGCCACTGTTATCGACAAGCCTTCGCAGATAAAGGATGACTCAGTCCCTCTGTGATTCATCAGTGACAGTGAAAAGAAAAACAAAACTGCGCGCCTCTTGATGTGACCTCCTCCATTTGAGACGGTGATAAGCGTTTCTGTTGATACGTTGTTATGTCTCTCAAGAGTCTGCGCCGTGGGTGGCTGCCCTCTGATCCAATGCTTTGCACTACATGTTGGCAGAAATGGGCACAAAACATGCTCTCATACCTCCCCACCACCTCAGGAAGCACCATAGCAACAACGAAGAAAAAAAAACTGGGTCCTCCTCACCATTCTTCACTGTGAAAATCACTGTGAAATCTCTGTACTTCTCTCGTGGTTGAAGATAACACAGAGAGCCATCAACTGGAATACGGGGCTCCTTCTTTTCCTAATGTTCTATGCATTTTCTTTTCTTTTGCCTTTGTTCTAGTCTAAATTAGGCATCCCATTCCATGGCTGTGGTTTGCAAATTTGAGGATTTGATAACAGAACTGCTGAGCTGCTTCCTTGACTATAAAGGAATACAAGATTGCCCTGAGTAGCATGTCCCCTAGTTCAGTCAATCTGTATCTAAAGATCTGATTCTGAAGTTATGCATTGGCAGACGTCTGTTCCAGGCCGCAGAACCACAGAGGTATTAATAAACTGTCACAGATTTCCTGAAATGCTCAAGCATTCGCTCGGCGTAAGGCACAGCAGCTCTCATCTGCTCTGGATATAAAGGGTTGGTTGTTTGAGGCTCAAATTAAATGGAAAACGACGTGGGTGTTTGTGCGAGATGACGTTCTCTTACGGGAATCCTGACATCACACAGACAGTGTGTTATGCTCATGAAGAGTTTCAAATGGCTGAAGTGTAAAGTCATTGGTGTGGTGTGGCTGGTCAGAGGACCACAGGACAGTGATGCAACAGAGATGACACATTAATGTCTAACACTGAGGGCCTCTCTTCTGTTTCATTCTGCTACTTGACAAAAATGAATCAATCTATTCCAGCTCATGTAAGTCAATCTATTCCAGAAGTCGTTCCACACATGAGTCCCTTTTTCCTTGTTTTGCACCTACTTCAAGTGCTCTGGTGCCCCGAGGGGAGGCACAAATGTGAAATGAACAGCAGTGTTTCACATTCCCACCACGTCAGGGTGGATGGAGTAAAGTTACACATTTGATCAGAGTATATAAGAATAAATTACTGCATTGTATAGCATATAGATGAGGATTATCCATTTACAGTGTAAAAAGACTAATCAGAATTTAAATACACTTTGACCTAAAGTTAAAAAGTTTCTTTTCAAATCATATCAAAGTTTAAATAATCCTTTAAGCCATTCATGTTCTGTAGTAAAAGGACCAATTATTTTGTAGAGCAAATCCAATTACATTGAGAAAGAATATCTTCAGGCAAGTGTAAAACTCTCAAAGTGTATATTTTATATATTTTTAATTTAACTTGTCATTTCACTTCATTTCAGTTATCTTTAATGTAACTGTAAATTCAGTTATGTTTACACTACAGCAGAGGGATAATGTACATTTTGTAAATCCTGGAAGAAAAGTTTACCAGGGTATTTTACAAGAGGAATACTTTAGGAAAAAAAATGTAAACACTATGAAAATAATTATTCAGTCAGAAATAGCTGAATCTCCATCAGATGTGTTAACTGTATGTAACTAACGTCGGGGCCTCATTTTCTCCCGCTGACTAAACGTAGTTGGTGTAGCAACTGATAATTAGACTGTCGATCTGCCTCTAATTAGACTGGTACAGTACAGAGCAGTCAAAGGTGTGTGTGCGCGTGTAGCATGGAAAGAGCAACACCAGGATAATTTATTATTCATCTCAGCGAAGGACAGGACCTGCTCGACAGCAGGCGAGGGAAATTTCCCACCACATGTGGGGATTTTTTTTTCCCCATCAGCCAGTCTTTTTCACTCACTTCCATGCCTCTTCCCCATTTACCTACACAACTGACACAGCTTTCAATTAAGACTGTGGCAGCTGGTGCACCAGGAACAGTGACTTTGATGCAAACACATTTATTCGTGGCTCTGCCAAGTCTCTGTTGGATTTGACATTTTTATGCCGCATTTCTGACTTGAATAATAATTCAATAGGATATCGTGATCTGACAGCAACAAGTCAAGAACACATGAGTGGGAAATAAATGACCTGCTGTTTTGTTTATGTCTACCTTTGTCTAACCACTGTGCAACTCCTGACTGGGTGTCAATAACAACCAGGTTCTTGTTTAGTATTATTTTCTTATGTGTAATCTGCTGTCTCTCCTGTGGTCTGACTAAGCTCCTGCATTAAAACTAAAACGCAGAGATGCATATTGATCAGAGTAGAGCTGTAGCACACTGCCGGTTTGTTATGTTGCTCCTGCTAATGCATACCTGGTTAGTGAGGGTAGATTTAAGTGAGTCTCACAGTGTGACTCGACTTCCTCCTCTCAAAATGTAACTGACTGGAAATACACACTGACAGAGACAGAAATTGAGATCCTCCCCTGTGTTGGCTCTGTAAAGGATTTTTCTCATTAGGCTTCTCAAAATCCTTCAAAGTCTCAGGCATCGACAGCCTGTTCAACATTTGAATCCAGCAGACCAGTGATAAGCCCCCACTATTCCCTCTCGCAGAGAACTAGAGAAGTGTGGGAATGTGAGGTGAGGAGAGGAAGCTGGAATAAAGGGAAGAAAAAAGCATGGGCTCTGAAATATGGAAATGTTTCTAAACAGAACTATTTATAGTGACGAAGAAGAGACGGTGTGTTTTTCTCATAACTAAAAATAGTCCGTGTTGCTGCTGCTTAACATTAACTCTGAATTATTTATTTTTTAAATTATGGCTTTAATTGATGTGTTATTAGTTAATTAAAATTAAAAGGATTTTAACACATGCCAGAATGATGGGCATTGTTGCTCTAACCTTTAGTGTAAAATCTCATTTCAAACATCTCAACTTCAGGTCGAGTGTTCGTCCTGTGTCATACCGACCTCACGGAGTGCAGGGTAGTAGAGCGTACATCTGAGAAGCTAACTGACAGCTGTCAACTGTAAGGTAAAGTAGACTGATTGATACTTTTGTGCAAGCAACTCTCCATGTGTGATTGACAAGCCACTGTCAAGATGCACAGTAATGACTGAAATCCACCAATTCTATGAAGCTAGGGTGAAATTAGCATAGAGACTAATTTCACCTCATTATTTGAGTATAATGAACTCAAATATTATCAGTATTTGTAATGTTAAGGGTTAAGTTTAAAACACATCCCACATCCTGAGGCTGCGTTCATCCACCTCTTCCATCTCAGCTCTGTGGCTGAGAGGCTCAACTTTCTATTTACTAAAAAACACTTATTGATGTACACGCTTTTGCAAATCAATCAGTTTTGAGATTTGCAATAAACGCAGCCTGCACCGTTGAACTACGGTCAATAGTAATGATTCTTTTCGAGTCTCAGTCACGTCAGCACTGATCTAAGCCGATACATTAACTAGTACAGGTCATATTGTTGACAAACACTGTCAGGTAGACCTTCAGACTTTAACCTGGAATTCTCAAGCCTATCAAGTTCACTCCAGCTTTAGTGAATGGCACTGACCTGGTGGAGATCATTCCCTAAGGTGAACTCTTGGAAGTAGCCGGGGGCTGCTGAGGTGGCTCGGATTGCCTGCCAGAGCTGGTGTTGGCAGCCCCCCAGGTAGTGAGAGCGGACCCCAGGGAGAAGGTTGTAGTTTCTAAACACATAGGCCCTCAATGCACCCCGGTTCACAATGGTGCTCACTGCTGCCACCTACAAGTAAAGCAGATTAACATTTATGCTGGCATTCACATCCAAATAAAATAAATAGAAAAAGCACCAATGACATGTAAGCTAGAACACAGGCAGATCAGTGTAATATTACTGCTGAGCCTCAGACAGTCTGCTCAGGTATGAAATCCTACACACGACCTTCCTCCTCCTCAAAGGGCTTTATGGTGTATTTTCATTTCATGTTTCTTGCAGAAAACTTCAAGACTGGGATTGAAAAGGAAGCCTCAAAGAAGAGTGTGATTTCTCCCAACGTAGTGAAGCAACAGCTTCCTGGTCAGCACTAGAGCAGATGGAAGAAGAAGTCAGACCATCTTTCTAACTCACCTTGGGGCATTCAGGGTTTCTGGAAGTCTCCACCAGCAGATTTGAACCCATTTTCTCTCTGTGCAAGTGAAAATTAGACACCATTAAATCCAGGTTTGGTGAATTTTAAATTATGCTTTGGCACTGGAATAAAAATGTATGTTCCATTTAAGTCAGTGGTGTTTTTCTAATTTAAATATTTATATCAATATTTTAACAGTTGTGTTTTATAACACAATCACAGGAGGAACTGACTTGAGAATGCCTTCCCAGGCTTCACTGTCGTAGAAAGCATGGCTCCAGCCCATCTTCACTGTGCCAACGATCACATTCTGCTTGAAAACATCGGAGCCTAACTTCCTGTATATATCTTTACAATCGCTCAGAGGGAGTTGGAACACACCCAGCATAAACCCAAGGATGGCACCTGAAAAGAAACAAATAAGGAGGATGAAAATGAATGATTAGCTCCGAACTCTTAAACAAGGAGAGAATCCTTGTTTAAGAGGACTTTATGTAGTAACAAAGCAGAGGAAACAGAGCGGAAATGACTTCAGTAACACTACAGGTCATTGTTCTGGTAAATGTACGGTGTTGATGTAATTCTGGCAAACCTGAGTATTTACGGTTAGCAGAAACATTATCCTTGGATGAGCCATAATGTGGCATAAGACTGACATGATTAGATCAGTGCAGACAAATAGACCTCAACTCTCTTGACCATTAAAGTCTCTTGACAACATTAACTGAACACAAAAGAACAGTAGGGACAGAACTGAGGACTGCCTGAGTAATGTCACTGATCACAACAGCCAGATGTGGCCCAGATGGTTTTAACACGTGTGATAATAACTTGATCTGAGAGAGTGATTACACGGCATTCTCTCAACACCCACTGAATCTTAGAGTGAAACGTCTCCAACTGCTGATGATTAAGTCTGAGAGGACTGCTGGGAAATGGGGACAAACAGAAGCTTCTGCTGATGATTACTGAGCAATGTGTTCTGAGGGTAAAACACAGACCGTCCATCTCTTGTGAAATGACAGCAGAGGAGCAGATATCTCAGTAGTCAACAGCACCACCATGTGGTCTTTTTTATACAAGAAAATGAATTAAAAGCAGCATTTCCCCGATAAATACAGATATTATACTTTTCTGTTGATCAATCCATCCTCTATATACCAATACCTATTTATGATGATTAAATAATTATTCAAGAGTAATGTAGAGAATATCAATAAAATAAATATTAATATGTATATACAATGTAGGTTTAATCTTCACCTGTAAGACAAAGTCAAGATAAAACCCTACATATAACAGTCTTAGTCTTAATACAGATAGTTAAACCAGTGGCCTTTTTACAACAATTGTAAAACCAGTGGAAAACCACCTTCTTGATATGAGTATTCGAAGGGTAGACATTTGAGTGTTTGAGTTTAAAAGAAAAAAAAACTCAGAATGTCAGGATAAACACAGAGAGTCAGTGTACAGGCCACACAAAAGGACATTGGGATTGAAGGATGAGAATAACATACCTGTGCTGACTCCACAAATATAATCGAAGAGTTTATAAATTGGTTTGCCAGTCAGATATTCCAGCTTCTGTAGAGCCTGAAGAGCCAAAAGTCCCCTAAAATAACAACAATTTCAAAATTTAAAAAATAAGTAGTGGAATGTAATGGAAGCTTTTCAAAATATCCTGTAATGTTTTTGGCTCAATGCTGTAAAGCTGCAATTCACAAAAAGGCTCTTTAGCAGTAAACAACACCTACTTCAATTTGACAAAAGAGGAAGCACGGTGCTGATTGTACCTTAAACCTCCTCCATCTATGGAGAGGATCCGTATGCCACGGCCTTTGACAGGTTCGTGGTAGCCCACCAGGGTAAGGGCTTCTCTGACGGCTGCCCTCAGACCCGGGTCACTGGCCTGCTTCAGACGCAGGAGGCAGGGAATGACCTTCTCCTGAAGAAAAAAAATAAATAAGAGAAACACACTGTCAATCTACCATGAGGAGTACTACCAACACTGCCAAAAACCTATAAGGGAAAATATGAAAGAAGAGCTGAGTCAGAATTAACATTTAATGTCTGCTGTGGGAAAGTTTCATTGGCTTATCAACACAAGATGTCAAGGTTAAAGTGTCATCAAAGCAACTGAAATTTAAGGAAATGTTAATGTATACTTTTCATATTGATTATTTTTCATATTGATTATTATATATATATATATATATATATATATATATATATATATATATATATATATATATGAATGAATTATATACTTTTGTCTGCTGTAGTTCTCATATTGAATTAGCAGAGTTTTTACACCCAATGCAAATTTCACACATTTATATAATTCTCCATATTAATTGCTAGGACTATGTTCATACAGAATGCTTGAGCAGTATCATGCAAAGCAAGGGTTGAATAATTCTGCAGGAGAAATCAAAGAGAAGCCTTAAATATCTCACCTTGACAGCAACACCACGAGTCTCTGGAAACTCCAGCAGATGGTAACTGAAGTCCTCCACTCTGTTGATGTAAACTCGAACATCCGATGCCCTACGTAGAGCCTGGACCAGAGCACGGGTACGGTTGTCCACACACACCCTGGCAATTATCTGAGGCAGAATATGCAGGCAGTCATATCTGACTGTCAGGATTCCAGAGGGACCTACTTTCAAAACACTGATAATGTGGAGCGCAATAAAAAATAAACTGTCTATCTCAGCACGTAGGAGAACATATGGTGGCCTTCGGTGATCATTAAGGCACGACTAGCTTAACCGAGTCTAATGTGATCCCACATGTAGGCAATAACATAAGGGTGTTATTAAGACAACATTTCATACTCTCAGGAGAGGGCACACATAAAAGAAGCGGTAATACTTACTCTCTGACAAAATAAATTGTATAAATATAAAATGATTTGATCAAAATCCTCAGAGTGAAACATAAAAACCATTACACTCAGCCATTATATAAAGGTATATAAATAAAAAATTTGATTTTAACTGTTGCACAAATAAAATAATATCACTATGTTTTGACAACAATAACTACCATAGGTTGAAGAACCTGCTAACACTGTTAATGCAAAACATAGTGGTGTTGACCATGAGGAAATTGTGTTATTACTTTTATAACATTAAACATCAAAAAGTTTTGTTAATCTATCTATTGATGTTTTTGTAAAGTAGCTTCAGATTTTGAGCCTTCAGCATTAGCTCAACGTGAGATGATTGTGTCGTTGTGACATAAAGGACTGACTCAGCCCACATGTGGTAGATTGTCTCTAGCCCCATATCATTGCAAGTGTGGCTATTTTTAAAAACAGATTCCCAGAATTCAGGATACACTTCAGTGGTATGCTGGACATATAGAGAAGATGGCAGTGGTAACCTGCCAACATCTGACTAAAATATACATCTGTCTGCACAAATATACAAGAGCAATCAATACTGGCACCAGCATCCATATAACACTAAATATACAGTTTTCTTATGTGTCAAACACAGATTTCTTAAGACAGACTAGATTAATAATGTGGCTCTGTTGCTCCTACCTTTTCTCTTTGCAGAAGAAGTTTCTTGGCCTTCTCCTCAGTTGTACTCTGCTCCTTACTAACTGTGGGCTCAGCCTGTGTCACTTGTGTATCCACAGGTTTCTCTTTAACTGAAGCAGTCTTGGACTCTCCTGTCCTGAACTTGGGGACAAGAGGAACGATATAGTTCCCAACAAAGGCTTGCACATTTGGAGCGGAGTAAGACAGGTAATGTCCAAAACCCTTCTTAGAAGAATGGGGTTCAATTTTAGCTGTGGTTGTGTCTCTCATATCAGACTTGAGCATTGGGTCACTTGTTCGCGGACTCTGACTGAGAACAGGGGAGTCAATATTGTCCACTTTCTTGTCCTGAGTTGTTGCAAGGCTGCCAAAGTAAGAGTTGATATGGTTGGCCAGGTAGTTGTAGGTCTCATCCAGACTGACCGCAAAGGAGCTGGGATGGAAAAGTGCTGTGGTTGATTTGGAAGATGTGCTCTTGTTTTCGGTGCTCCTAAGTTCTTCTTCTTTAATGGAGTAGCTTGTGTTGACTGGAAGAATATTGTGTTTAGGTTCATTCTCTTTAAATTTGCCCCTACTTAGAACAGTATTAACGGATGTAGTGGCAGAAATAGAATGATGTTCAGGTGGTTTAGGTTTGGGTGGAGTGGATGTAGAGGAGGGAGGATCAGAGGAAGCAGGAGTTGTTGAGACATTGCTTTCTTTTTCTTGTGGTAATGATTCAACATGGATCTCAGCTTTATCCAAAGCAGATAAAGAATTAGGTTTCAGCCTGGTAATTTTTGACAGAAATTCTGTACTTGTCCCACTCACAGCTTTTGAAACTGTGTTCAGTGTGTTCTTGACCCGTGACATTTGTTGACTCAGACTAGCAGACCAACGTGACGTGGATGTGTTTGAATACAAAGTGCTAGTGTGAAGTCCAAGATTCGGTTTAAGTGGGGAGACTTTAAATCTCCATCCTTTGCGGCTTCTGTTACTCAGGTGGTGAACATGTTTCCAGGTGAGGCAGCGTACTTTGGAACAAACACGCTGTCGTACATGAAGCCTGGAGTAAGAAGTGGTAGACAAAGGAAGTGATAGTAGTAACTTCTGACCCCTTGTTTGCCAGATAAGAAACACACGGCTTACTTTCAAACAGGTATTAGGAGTCCACCTATTATTCATCGCGTCAGTTTATACAAGTTTATGCTCCACAGAAAACATGAGCTACACAATCCTTTTTTGAAAACCCTGGTAATGAAAGAAAAAATGAAATGGAGGTGAAACGACAAGAAAAATAAAATTTTAAAGTGACAATGAATTCAAGCATGAGGTGCTATGCTAACCTTTTTATAAGGTTTAATAATTGTTTTTTGTTGCACTTTTTAATTTTAAACAGGAAGAATGCGCAACAAATAAATCTTAGAGGAACATACTTAATAGATTTCAGCAATAACAGCAAAAATTTAGCTTCGAAAACATAATTTAGCAGCTAGCTGTCTTACTAGAAATTACGTTTGTGACAATTAATATCATGAACTATACCTGTCTCTTTTAAGCAGTCGAAAGTCCGTTGATTTCTTCAACGAGCCGCCGGTGTTGCTTAAAGTTAACAAAACGTGTAAAGATTCTTAGAAGTAAACACTGTTATTTGACCTAGCACTAGAATACAAGACAATGTGATGACGTAATTCCAGAAGGGAAACATTGGTCACGTGATATCCTAGTTGAATTCCAACTGGCTGTTTATAGTCATGCCCCTTTGGTAGCGCCCCCTGATTGGATAAGATGTTCATTCAATATTGTCCATAATAGAGGAGCAACTTTAGGTTGGAGATGCTGTATATGACGAGGTAGCTACCTGCGCCACTACAGTCACACAGCCGCCCCGATTTTCTAAATGCGCAGTTGTTTTAGATCTACGGTAACAACGAAACGATTCGAAAAAAATGAATATGTAACCCGTAGTAGGTGCATATAGGCCGTAAAGTGAACCACGAAAAGTCTTTCAGAAATTGAATTCCACTCCGACGTCTGCGAACTACACAATCTTTAGTTCATAAAAAGAAGGAGTTATGTTAAGCTTACAGCAAAAAGTTCGTGGTAAAAAAATCCAGCCCATTTTTTAGAAACAGGCATTTTATACTGAACTGGCGTCTTTGGGGCGCAATAAAAGATTTTGGTGTGCAATAGGTGGCACGGTCGACACGTGACAGGACTACACCAATAGGCTAGCACCTTTTAGTAAACAGAAAATCAAGATGGCTGCCTGTGGAGTTTCATCAAGCGGTATCTTCAAAATATAACATTGCTACATGCATATAGCCTCTGTGAAGCACGAAAAATTCAGGATTTCACACTCGGCCCCGTCCTTCCAGCAATGTGCATAATATGCAAGAAAAAGGACAAATACATCGTAATGCAGACCCTATATGAGTGGGCAAAAACCTCAGCTCGTATCAGGCCCTGACACTAATGTGGCAGTCATTGCTGTAAGTCTGCAGACAGATTTACCGATGAAATAATATGTATTATATTATTATTATCATACCATGCAGCTTATATTTTTTTCACAGGCACAGCAACAGGACATTACCATTGTGTCATTAGCTCTCGGAACCAGTGTGTGTTCAGCCTTGATTGTCATACATACATTCTCTGGGTGTGACTCCACACGTGCCTTTTGCCTGATGTGACTCGAGTTCACAGAAATGTTTGTGTAAATAAATACTTTAATTTCCTAATTACTACATGAAATGTACTGGTGATTTTTTTGTTCACATTAATTAATTTTCTTCATTTTTCTTACCCTAATAACAGGCAAGAAAGATGCCATTAAACTAAATGAATGCCACAAGAATTTCTGCAAGTGCAGGGAATAAGAAATAACAATATTACATAACACTGAATATAAAATAATACAGTTGAATTGTCCTTCTCCAACTGGTGGTTGTACAGAAAACTGCTGATCCATATGAATTTTAATTCATCTTGAATTATCCTGATACATTGTTATCGATTACCATCATAGTAAATCTTGATTAACTGAGATTAATCCACAGCTACCATGTGATTAATCGGAGTCCTTTGGGTAAGCCAAATGCCCACAAAGCTTCAGTTGTAAACATTCAATTTGATAATCAAAGTATTTGTGTTAGGGTAAATGGAAATTTTGCTACAAAAAAGCTGCACAGTGCAAACAGTGTTCACATAGATATTAAACTTCAACAGGAACCACATCTACTCCCAACCCTGTGGGAAAGGAAACTAGAAAAAGGGGAGGGGGGGGGGGGGGGGGGGGCAGTGAGTTGGAAAGTTCAAAAACCGAGGTTCCACTCTATGATGTCATATCCTACAACTGTACATTTGAACATCAGTCAATCACCAGACTTCACTGTGAGGTTAAAAAAAAAAATCAAAAATATTTCCCAAGAAGGAGGCAACGGAGACAGGACAGCCTGGGATTGGCTTTTGCGGAAATAACAAATGAATAAATGTTTTACTGTCTTCTTTGCTAAACTTTGTACATGAAGAAAATACAAAATACAAGCTTTAACAGAAGCAAATAGAGAGTTAGAAACGTTCTTCACGTTTTAATAAGATAAGTATAAGTAATCAACACAGAGAGAACCAAGAACATTTAAAAACAACTATAATGGCAGGTTTAGAACAGGGTTTCAAACAGAGACGAGCTCGGAGAAATCTCCCCAAACTCAGGGCATAAGTCAATCCCTCTAATACAGGTGTAATGATATTGAACAAGGCTGTGAGAAAAACTAAAAATAATACAACTAAAGAATTCCTATTAAATCTCCTTTCAAAACACATAATGATTTAATGAGTCTGAAGAGCTTAACCCAAACCAGTTTTCTGTCATTAGTACCCCTTTGTTAATTATACCAATCACTAAATCATTTCTTAACTGGATACTACTATGTATTAGTATTTTTGTAATCTCCTCCTGTGCAAATTTGTTTTTGTTTTGTGATATTTCTATAGTCTGTAGTTCATCTGCTATATTTTATATGCTATATATTTATATTTACTCACATTCATGACCTGTGCTCTGTGTTTGTGCGCTGCCAATATGCAATGCAGAGGACACTGCTCCCACCACGCACACTTGTGTCCAACATCCGACACTTCCTCAGAGGCCCCCATCCTTCTCTTCCTCCTCACCTTCTCTGTGCAGCAAGGTCCAACTGAAACAGAGAACACAAAACATGTCACACATGTTACACCACAATCTCAATATTAGGAAACATCTCAACTTGCGAACAGAACTATTGGTCTCCCTGATGTCACTGAGTGATAATTTTTGTCTTATGAATCAAAGCGTAAGAAGAGAATTAAAAAAACGGAGACTGTAAAACTCTAGACTTCTAGTAAAATATAATTACAAGATTTAAAACGATGAAGGCTCTTACTTCTGCGGGTCTTCTTTGAAACACACCGTCCGTTCCCACGAGGAGGCTGGACAGACCAGTCCTGAATCGGTCTGTAGCCACCTGGAGAGCCCTGTGCATGTCACAGCAGTGATGGAAGGAGCTCTGAAGAGATGAAAAGGTGTGACTGGTCACTTCCTCAAAGGTCAGCATGCAACCTGAACAGAGAAGGACAGTCATTTTGTAACTATAGCTTATGCAGGGTACATTGTAATATTTTATACTGCAATTCATATACATAAGAGGTGACTGAACTAATCAGTTCTCAAGCAAAATCAACAGCTGAGACGTTTGGTCCATTCTTAGTTAGTTAATGTTAGTTAACATTTATATAAAAGAATACTCAGATATTATTGCAGCATCTTGAGACTAATCATCACTAATGCTGCACTATTCTGTGATTAATCCAGTACCTGTGCACCGTGAATGAAGCGATATGTCTTCTTCTCTGAATGTCCTCGTATGACCCTTTTTCTTGTCCTGTGACTCTAAATTATTGACCATATTGTTAGAGGATAGAAGGGAGTGCATAGTCAACATATCGTGCATGGGAGGCAAAAGAAAAAGGCACTAACACTACAGATGTAATTAAAACATACAATCACATATAAAAGACGCCAAACGTCTGGCACAGTCATTAAAAATTAAGATGAAGGCATGACGATATCTCTACCTTTGTCAGCATGTTTAATTTTCTTGGATAACTTCTGCCTCCTTGATTCTGGAACCGTTAATTTCTGACTAAAGAAGAAGTAATACATCTAAAAAAGATACTGACCACTGAACCTGGTAAAGAAACATACGTAGATGTAAACGCTACTAACCCGTTTGCAATATCTGGCTCTCTGCCTCCATCTAGTGACTTTACATGAGAAGACATTAGTGCCGTGGTATTCGAGAGAACGGACGACTCCCCATTGCTCTTGCTTGCTTTTGCATTGTCCTTACAGTTACCTGACCTGGAGCTCGCCTTTTTCCGGTACCCATCTTTCTCCTTCATTGCTACATTTTTTACACACGGAGGATGAGTATTGTTGTCTTCCTCCTTATGCCTGCTCGGTTGTGTGTGTGCTGAAAGGACGGTTTGGGTCCTTTTCATAGGCTGCAAATGTAAGGCTGAGACTGAGGATGGAACAGGTAGAACTTTCTTCTCAGGTGTAGCTGGTGGGTCTTGCTGCTCAGCCTCCTGGAGTTAAACATCAATAGATAGTGACAATCCAGATGTTTCATTAAGTGAGATGTGAGCACACATCAATGTCTCACCTTGGCTTGTTTCCGCTCCAGTTGGTTAATTCTGTAAAGAACGTCCACGGCTGAGCTTTTCATGCTTTCCATGCTGATAAGCGGTTCTGCTTTTATATCCTCCGTAATCCCTGATGTCAGAGTGGGCTCTGCCAATAACATGGCTTCAAAGGGAAACAAAAACATCAGCAACTAGGGAAATTGTAAAATGAGCTGCCAAGAATGAATCCCTCTCAATTCAACGTAGAAGTAAATGGTCATGGGAAGGTTGAGGAAAAAGGATCAAATATTACACCTTAGAGCTTTAAAATCACAACCATTCATTGCATGCTTACTATTAATAAAAAACTTCTATCTCACTGAATCTGGTCCAGGACCTTAATACTGCCAAAATATAATCAAAGTATTCTAAATTCCAAAGTAAATTCCAAAAAAAAAAATTCTCCAATCTTAAATTATAATTAAGATCATGGGATAGTTACTTTATATGGTGCACACAAATGAGGAAATCTGACTTACTGGCCTGTTTGCAGTTCTGCAATATGAATGTTGTTGCTTTCCTGACCTCCTCACTGTGGTCCTCTGTGAGCAGATTTATGATGAGGCCCAAACCTCCACATTTCACCAGCTGGAACTGGTGCTCCTCTGCAGAAAGGAAGATGCATAATAGTGATAGGAGTAACGATTCCGTAGTATTGGTATATTAATATTCACAGAAGTATCAATTGACTATTGATTTCTCATAAAGTATCACAACTAATTTATAAATTAAAAGGGTAACTTGATACACAAGGTATTTATGAAGTTATTTTAATGACTAATTTATAAAATGAAAAATGAAAAGTTGTTATATGTTCAGTATCGGTCATGTGTTTCATTGGGTGTAAAAAAAAAATCACACACAAGTATTGGTATTGGGAGCAGCTTTGTAAGGAAGAGGTGAAAGAAAATATACAGTACATCAAATAAAGGTCTTACCAGAGGACTCAGTGCAGTAACTAAGGGTAAGTAAAACCGAGAGTGTGTCCTCAGGGTTCAAGTTTGGGCTGGCCAGCAGGAGGAGGAGTTTGGACACAATGTCATATTGAGCCAGATCTGAAGCCAAAGCAGCTGAGGAGAGCAGGTAGTTAGGAGAAACGATTTGGTTGTAGACCCAAACTGCATCTGTGTGTATGTGCTTGTGTGAGATAGGTACAGTTTTCACTGATGCAAGCCGACAAGGTCTTTGATATAGTGGCAGACAGCTGGCAGGGCACCAAGCTCGTTTGTGCATCAGGAACAAGTTGAAGCAATAAAAGTGTGATCGTTTCCAAACACCCTGAGGTACGAAAACTCTCCTGAACTGATGCTGCAGAAACAAATTTGTAGATAATCAAAGAGAACAAATAATTTGAGTATGTGTAAAAATAAGACATTTTAAATCACAGTACTAAACATCTTATTTTAGTTATTTCAAACGTTAGACTTACTGTTGTTGGCCACAGTCATTGCTATGAATGAACAAATTGTCTTGAATATTTCTAGGTGTGTCAAAGCCTCCTTAAGCCAGATTTTCAGAATTGGAAAAGTGGCTACACAAATAAGCTGAGCGTCTTCTGAAATATAGACAGAAAAATGGGAAACACGGTGTTCATGTTATTAGTGGTGATGCTTCACAAGGGATGATTATATACTCACGTCAGGTATTACCATTTTGAGGATTGTTAACACATCCGCAAAGACCATTAGACACCGATGCCCACAATGGATGGGTGTGTGCATCATAATCTACAACTGCAGAAGTGTCCACAGGAAGAGGAAAGGTTGTCCTGCAAGAACATTTACTATTCGCTTATTTTATGCATACATCTTAAACCTATGAGTATATCTGCACTGATGAACCTTTTTATGATTCAAATGTACCTGAAGAGTTCCAGTAGACCATTCATGCAGCCACTGGTTAGGGCTAAAGATTGGCCTGATTCTGTGATTTTGCACCAGTAAAAAGAGTTTAACAAACAACATGCACTCTGAATTCTTATATCAGATTGATGAATTTTGTAGTTTCCCCCTTTACATTTCCATATTCAAAGAACTACAAAAAAAAGAAAATTAGAAGGCAAATGCATTAATCCATTAAGAATCTGAACCTGAATTTAAAAATCCCTTACTGTTGTTGGCTACCAACACAGACAACAAATACACGGCCACTCTCCTCTGTGTCAGTGAAATGTCTTTTTTTGTCAGCCATCCAGCCAGGTCTGCAAAAGTCTCTTTTTTGCAGAGGGAAGTTTTACAAAACACTATTGAAATTGGAAAAAAAAAACACATCACCAATAGAGAAAGTTACAGATACAACATTACAACACAACAGCACAGTCCAAATATTAGCTACACATGCCTTTTGTTACAATACAAGTTTGTTACAAAACAAATGTGCATGTTTTCCCTTCTCTTCAGATATGTAATGTTGAATTTTTCATTAGTTTTGCGTAAACAGATATACCGCTAATACTATAAATCCTGCCAGTATATAAGCTAAATACTGGTGGGACAACTATGGTACACATTATATAAGATCTTGCAAGCCAAATATAATCTTGCAAGCCAAATATAATTACACTGATGTGTGCAAATGCTCACCGTTGGCTTCTGCTAAAGTCCCAAGTGTAAAGAGTGCTGTTTCCTTGACATCTGCATGAACAACACTGGATTTAAAAAGGTTGTACACAAATGCCACCCCTCCGATTTCTCTTAACAGGTCCACATTATCCTCTGAAATATTTAAAAAACAGACCAAATAAAAACATTACACAACCATGTGTTTATGATGATATAACCAGTCTTTTCCAACAGTGAATCTCGTGTGTGGTAACAAGAATTACCTCTGTTTTCGCAGATTGATTGAATGGTAAGAAGAGCTTGTTTTTGTAACTCTGGGCATTTCATTTGAAACTTGAGACACTCCAGAAGCATACTGAGATCTGTCCTAGTTGCTGACAGCAAATAAATGTAGCCTTGATTGTTAACCAGTCACATCAAGCGGTTTGTTTTTTATATACCATGATATAAGATCACATTTAAACCATTTATTGACATTTTGCATGTACAACTGCATTTTCCTAAAAAATATATAGAATGAAACTGTAATGTATTTGTATGTATTGTAATATTAAAATAGCTTTAACAAGTCATTTTAGAGAAAACATTTTACTGTCTTGAATTAAATTATGAATGTATAAAATACAGTGCTTAAAACAAAATTTAGATGTAGCTGCAAATCGTATTATCCACAATAAATGTAAATCAAACCACTGTAACACCTAGGAAAAATGAAAACATGTTAAAAAAAGCCCGACTTATACATTAACTAAAAGAGAACACTTACTATTTGGCCTCTTGTCGTAGGCTTCGTTTTTATCCATCACGCCCTATATACAACTAAACTTAGTTTATAATAAAATTGAATTCAATTAATCACTTGACGATTCAGCTGCTATGTGGTGCTGACGAATTAGCTTCTGAGCTAATACCGTCTGTAAAAATAAGGGCGACTTAACCGGAATGTGTTAATGACAAAATGTCGTTTGTATACGATTTGTAAATACACATTACAAGCACAAAGGAATTAAATTACGTGTGGTCAACAAGGGAGCAATTTTTCCGGTGTAAATCTAAACAATTGTGAAGTTACCTTAAAAGTA
This sequence comes from Cynoglossus semilaevis, assembly GCF_000523025.1. Classification (NCBI taxonomy): domain Eukaryota; kingdom Metazoa; phylum Chordata; class Actinopteri; order Pleuronectiformes; family Cynoglossidae; genus Cynoglossus; species Cynoglossus semilaevis. Next base: position 10,927,366 of record NC_024312.1, read on the forward strand.
AAAATCGCTATCATATAAAAAAAACATTTTTTCACGTAGTATTTTGTCAACTCTGTGCGCGTTCACAACAAATGAGAGGTTAGTGCGTCATTTGACGGTGCTATTAATTTTTATAACAAATATATGCGTCAGTGGCAGCCTCGCTCCGCCTTAAATGGACAATAATTGAAATAGATTAATTTATTGTGATGTTAGCAGAAGAGCTACAAGTTCGTTTCTCAGCCCCCAAAAAAGAGTTAATATTCTGCCTTTGCTTGTATTTTCATGTTCAACTGTCGCCTATAAAATAACAGGCTAAAGGTACGTTTTATTTATTTAATTTCTGTCGTTTTATGTCATTTAGTGTTACTTTAGATGGTGAGGCACACAACAATATGAAGAAAGTAACGACGTGGTGCATCCTCTCGTAATGTCACAGTGGACAGACATTCGTCATTATAGCCATTGAAAAAAATCCACACATTATGGCATCGTGTTCGGTCATGATATTGTTTTGTTGTTTTAATCATACTTTTAAAAAAAAAATCGCAGTTTTATGAAACGCAACATTAAGAACAAACACTTCGCTTTACACTGACGTCACGTTTACGTCTAAATACTTCCGGGTTTTCTGGACACATGCTTCGAATCGTTGCCCTAGCAGTAACCACTACCTCTTATTGGCAGTTTTATTTTGTACATTGCCTTTTGTGTTTTGTTTAAAGGTTAACAGTAAGGGTGTTCAATAAAAGAAAGAAAGAAGGACAAACTACGAAAGCGTCGGAAGCTTGCGCAGGTCACCGTCACGCACTGATCTGGTGCTCATGCGCGTTGCTTTTTCTCACCGATTTTAGTGTCCGTTAGACAGCGGAATGATTCGTAGGTTATAAATGGGTAAGACAATTATTAATACTGTTGATTCGTGTGTTTTTATTTTCTCACATTATCTGAGTATACTTTAAAGAGAACCTGTTTTATTAATCCCCCATTTATCTAATTTTAACAGAACTTGAAAGCGTCACTTACGAAGCTATTATATGCATATACCAGTGAGTTAAGCAACATTTTCTATTAATTGACAAAATTCGTGTAAAAGATTTAGCACAGAGTGGTGAGCCACATCCCTCTAGACTGATGAAAATGTTTTGTTTTTTTGGGCCACATACTGCCTGATTAGATGTCAAGTGGGTCAGTACAATAACATAATTACTTATAAATCATAATAAGTCAATGTTTTTCCCCTTTCATGCAGAGAAGTAGAATTTTATATTAGAAAAAATGTATATTTAATGGAATGTTTGACAAAACATCACTAACATGCTTGTGCATTTCTTTTACTTTCAACAGTTTCAACAATCTTTGACACCCATGCTGTAGCAGTTAAAAGTGCTATGATTTTAGTGCCAAATGAGAAAACTTCCTTAATTCCTGTAGTCAAAAGTCTGAAGTTATAAGAGTGATGCAAACTTTGTGTTTATTGTTTTAAAAAATATATAAAATGTTTAATATGTTATGTTTTTGGTTAGAAATGTTTTTTTAAATAACTTCTATAGTTTAATAATTGTGTCTTTCTATTAACAAAGACATTGATTGAGTGGGCAACGAAGGTGCGACGAAGGTACACTTCTGATTGTGTTGCATTGAAGATGACTTTGCATGTCTACACCAGCATTCTTCAAAAAGCAGCATGCTACACCGTCACATTGCCCTTTACTAGCCATTTTCAGGTCTGTACACTAATTGTCATTTTCAATACATTATTTAGATTTTACCACAAAGTACTTATGTCTCAACTATTTTTCATATAGCACATCCGTCTTGTAGCATCTCACTGCTATCCACCTTGGCCAGCGTACCAGAGTCTCCCAAGATCCCTCGGAACCTTAAGTTCAGATATCCTTCACTTCCGTGGTCAAGTGTCAAGACACCGCACACAAGGACAACATTTCTCAACGTATCAAGATCTTGACCTTCACCTAAACCGGGTCCAAATTAGTAATATTCTGCGACGTAATGAGCAGGTAAAGAACCTCTAATCAGAGTAAAGCCCGGTAAGAAAAAACATTTTCATTTAAGAGCCAGTGTTGGTTCTTTCTGTCACTTGAATTAGTCATTGTTCAGTTGCACAGTTTCAGTAGATTGTTTTTCTATTCAACTGCATATGTCTGCCTGGCAAAGTCATCATTTCTGAATGTTATTTCATGTTTAGTTATCTATGTTTCAGGTTGTGAGTATTCCAGAGTTTGACAGCAGAGGGCACAGTACTGTGAAGAAGTTTGAGAGCAACCAGCTGGCTGCTAACGCACCTAATGAAGACCGGTACAGTGCAGCAACCTGCCTTCACGTATGTACCCTAACCTCTCTCTGTGTCCACCTTTGTGGATTTACTCTAGGTGTGTTCTAAGTCTGCATTTCCTTCTAACATCTCCAGTCTAAGGGCATGCTCTTTGGGGTTTTTGATGGCCACGGGGGATCTGCGTGCGCCCAAGCTGTCAACGAGCGACTCTTATATTACGTAGCTGTTGCCCTGATGCCAAAGAAGAGCTTGGAGGGGCTTGAAAAGTGTATCGCTCAGGGCAGACCTGTTCCCTCTATCTTACAGTGGCACAATCAGCACACAGACTTCAATGATCCAGGTTCTCCTTCATTTTACATGGAGCACCTTAGAGATTTTTGGCAAGAATTATTGGACAGTGAAGAACACAGTAACGGTATGAGGTTAGTAAGCTAGTAAGTTTGTTTTTGTTCAAATTTTTAAACTAAATCAGTTGTTGTCAATTAATTATTAATTCCTTAATGATTTACAACACCAGTAAATAGACAGATGCAATAACTTAACTACACTTTTACACATATATAATTATGATTTCTTTTACCACCATCTCATTCTCATCCTTCCTTTAGCCCTCATGATGCTCTAGAATGTGCTTTCAAACGCTTGGATAGTGACATCTCCTTAGAGGCTCAAGTCCCACTTTCGGATGACCTGATGAAAAGCACAGCTATTCAGGTGGTAATGATGCAAGACTTCTGTTACATCTGTTCGTGATTAGTTAACAGTGAATTGTTTAAATAGATGTAAAATGATGATGTGAAAAACATGAACAAAGGCCTCATTTTCTGGGAAGAATAGTGGAAGACAGTAGTGGGATGTGAAGTCAGAGAGGCAGATGGGTTCAGGGTATAGGTGTGATTATCAGCAAGTCATGATCAGAACGTTATGTGAAGTATTACCTAGGGTGTTTCACAAAACAAAACTTTTTATGTATTTGTAATAATAAAGGAATATATTTATCATTTCATACCCAGGTAGCATTTGCTGGTTGCACAGCCTGTGTGGTTTATGTTGGTGCAGATGCAATTCACGTGGCAAATGCTGGTGACTGTCGTGCAGTATTGGGAGTCCGGGAGATGGACGGTTCATGGAGTGCCTTAGAACTTTCCCTGGACCATAACTCCAACAACCAGGCTGAGGTTGAAAAAATCAAAGCTCAGCATCCACCGTCCGAGAAAGACACTGTGATCGTAGATGACAGACTGTTGGGGGTGAGAGCTTCTTTTATTTTAGAGACTGCACATGAAGTGTCTTCAAATTTGTTACTGTTTTAAAATGGCTGACATGGACAAAATGTTACAAATATGTGTGTCAATGTGTCACACTCTCAACTATGACTGTGATGTGAAACTTTAACCAACAATTTTATACTTTTCTGTAGTATTTGACTGTGATATATTTTATAGTAATGCCAGTTCATGCTGAACTAGTTGGACTTGAAGATGCATCACTTGATAAAAGACAAAGACAAAATTAGTTTAGTTCTATTGTTTATATATATATATATATATACATATATATATATATATATATAAACATGTTAATAGAAGCTCCTAACTTACCTGTCTTTGATTTTACCTCACGTTCAGGTTCTGATGCCCCTGCGTGCATTTGGTGACATGAAATTCAAGTGGAGCTGTCAGTTACAGCAGAGTGTCTTATCTAGCCTTAAATCTGGTGTGGACCAGAACTCTCTCCACATGTACCAGTACGATTTACCCAACTACTTAACCCCGCCCTATTTGGATGCTACTCCTGAGATAATGTCTCACAAACTCCGCCCCCAGGACTGCTTCTTAATCCTAGGCACTGATGGGTTGTGGGATGAACTGCGCAGTAAGGAAGCCGTGCGACTGGTTGGTGAACATCTGAGTGGGATTCACCCACAGGTCTGTTTGTGAAGATTATAGGTAATTTTTCATCCCACAGCTTTCATTTGACCACTTATCCTTTTACTGATTTTGTTTTTCCAGGCTCCCGTTTCTCTATCTGAGAAGCAGATGAAATTAGGTAAATTGCACAAACTTCTGATGAAACGGCGCGCCCGTACTTCTCCTGCCGTGGATGTCAACGCTGCCACACACCTCATCAGACACGCTCTCGGCACAGGAGAGTATGGAGAGCTGTGTGAGGAACGACTGGCGTGTATGCTGGCTCTGCCAGAGGACTTTGCTCGAATGTACAGGGACGACATCACTGCTACAGTGGTGTATCTTAACCCTGGCATTGTCAGACCTCCACAAAGCTAACGGCACGTCATGTTTGAAACAACAATGCTGCTCAATGCTGTAAAATCAACCATTTGCATTTGCCAAATAATGGTTTTAAAAAATTATAATCTGGTTTAAATTTTAGTTTTTTTTATTAATTTATATTTAATTTTTTTAACATTTGTTTATACAGTATGAAGCACTTTATATACGTACGTCCTGTATCTGCTCACGCATAATGTTAGCATAAAAAACATGTCTTCGTGTTGATATGAGCTTCTTATTGGAGACCAAATCCTAAATACACATTATTGCAAAATTAAAGGTTAAAGTTTTTTTTTCTAAAATGGTTTGTAAACATTTGTTTTGTTGAAATACAAATATGGTCCAGATATCTGCCAAGAAAAATAAAATTTAGTATTTTGTTTATCTTTTTTTGTTTTATCTAATTATTTTCACTGGTTTTGTGTATGAACTTTTAAAATACAGTTGAAAAGGTTTGAATAAGCAGTTATCTAGGGTCCAGGAACGGATTCATTTGTTTTACATTGATTCCTATGGAGAAAATTCTTCCACATTCATCAATCACATTCTCATTTGCAAAATTTATTAATGATTTCAAAAGTTATTCTACCAGTGCCCTCAAGCAACTGTCAGTATAAAAATTCCAATAACATACATTTTCAGTGGTACAGAAGTAGCAGATACTGTTGCCCAAGCCTAGTATGCCCTCTAGTGGCTGTCAGTGTGAAAATAACAAATGTGAAATTATTTACTTTTAGTATAAATAAGTCGCACCTGAGTATAAGTTGCAAACTTAGCCAAGGGATGAAAAAAAGTGCACCTTATATAGTCCTGAAAATACGATAGAGTAAATAATTTAACCTCAGAGACCAGCATGACGATCAGAACAGTAAAACGTTAAAGTAGGCCAACATGTCACATTAATATATAACAATATACAGTATAACATTTTTAATATTGATCAAAATAATGTTAATTACCAAAAACAGAACTAAGAACCTTTGTTGTTCACCAATGTGGAGGAAAGAGGAGCTGCACGGCACAATGTTGTTAAAAGTGCAGTCGTCTGTGTCTTAAAGTTTCTTTGCAGGGTGAACTTTAACCCGACACTATCAACAGACTTCAGTGAGCTTTGTACTTCCTCTGATAGAACGCCATACAACGAGAACAGAGGGCAGCGTTTACAAATGTAAATAAATACATAACAACTTGTCAGTTTTCAGTGACATTTGATCGCAACATTCAGGAAAGGTAAGTGTAAAAAATGAGAACCATCTACTTTTATGTCAAGGTCTAATGTTTTTCAGTGAAGCAAATAAACACGTTTTTCTCCCCTGGTCACCAGATGAGACAGAATATGTTTCAGGAGGGGCTGTACCAGGTGTTTTTTAAAGATCCACCTCAAACGCCCCGGCGGGATCAGGTCACCAGTCACGAGGAGTTACACAGTGCACGGCTACAACGATGGTTTGGGACCGTGGTGAACACCAGGCTGCTGGTGACTGGGGTGAGATGTTCACAGCTTGATATTTTTATCCTCACCATCTTTTTAAACTTCAGACTGCCTCCCTGATGCCCCATGTTCCCCCTCCCTAGGTGGTTCAAGTTCTCAGTGCGTTGGTGTGCATACTAACCACAGTCATCCATGTGTGTGTGAGCTACAGCTGCTCTGTCACATTACCAGTGTGGTCAAGCCTTTTTGTGAGTCCAATTAATCAAAAATAATTACCATATTGTCCAGACTATAAGTAGCACTTTTTTTCATCCTTTGGGTTTTATCCTTTTATCCTAAAATATCTCGATTTCACGTTTGATGTTTTCACACTCACAGTTGCAAAAGGGCACTCTAGGCGTGTGCACCAGTATCTGCTACTCCTGTACCACTGAAAATTTACACATTTGTTATTTTCACACTGACAGCGACTTATAGTCTGGAAAATACTGTATCGTTTTACCATGTCAGTCACCTTAGCACCTGTACACATGTAAACCCCTCTTATTGTGTGTCGATCTTTGCAGTATGTGGCTGCTGGAAGTCTAACGGTGGAGGTCCAGCGAAAACCGCATAAATTTAAAGTAAATGGTTTAATTATTTAACATCATGCTGATCATTTAACATCATACTACTGCTCATGGGGTCCCTTGATTTTGATCTTTCTAAAAAATTAGATCATCATCCTGGTGCTTCTCAATGTGTTTTGTCTGCTCTTTGGATTCTCTGTCCTTTTGGCTGATAATCTTAGGCCAAAACAACCTGATGTGGTCCAACACCAACCAACAAGCATCAACCACCAGGTGAGTCTGCAAGCCTTTTTACATTCTCGTGACCATTTTTAAAGGTCCAGTTTGTAATAATTTAGATTTTTGGTGAATGTTTAAAAAAAGAAAAAGAAAAAAAGTCAAACAGATAAATGAGGAGATAAAAAGTATGCCTTAACTCATTAGGTGAACGTAGTCTTCGGCCTGGTGGTGTGCAACCTTCACTAAGTGACTTCAATGAATCTGAAGGAAACTTAGACAATTCCTTAAGCAGACATAGATGATTCTCGAGGAAATTTTGATTATTCTGAAGGGAATTTAGATGATTCTGAAGGAAACTTGTAGGATTTTGAAGCAGCCATGGCATGTTCTGGGGCAGGCTTAGTAAATTGTCCATTATGTGTCTTGGGTTCTGCAGCAGGTGTTGAAAATTCTGCTGCACCTAAAAGCAGTTTCATTAGGAATACATACTCTTTGAAATATCTTTACTTCCATCTCTTTGAAATATGCCAATAAAAAAAAACAGATATGCTGGATTGCTTTAAAATGACAGGTACAACCATAGTCATCATTAGGTTTCCCAGTTCTAATCTAACTGTTTGTCCTTTCTGCTTAACAAGAGCAAACACAATACCCAAACACCCAACATAATTAAACACCTGGACAATTAGCACTTGGTTATTTGTCTTAAATGTGTTGTTTTTGTCTTTAATCCAGAATATTGGCTCATATGTTGCAAAGTGGAGCTCCCTAGCCTTTAGTCTCCAGTGTTTTCTCTCATCACTGTACGTACTGTTCCTTTCCTGGAGAGGCCTGCGTCGCTATAGCTCTGCTCAGGTTCAAACCTACGGTCAACTCTCGCAGGTAAATCTTCAAGAGGGAACAAAAATGATTGATATAGATGTTAATTTAGGCCAAAAAGTATTTATGAACCATATTGTTCATTCTGCTATTTTAATACTGCCTACATTTTCTACAGGAAACAGAAACAAATGAAGGTCTCCTGGAACACATGGAGTATAATCTTTGAACATCATTATTTTCCATTTAATTATTATAATTATTCATCTTCTACTTTCTGGTGTTGTAGAGAGTCTTTCAGGAGGTAGAGCTAATCTCAACTGACCCAAACAGCCATTTACATCTATAGTTAATATAGAGCATCCCATTTTAACAACACTCGCAAAATTTTCCAAATTATAGAATTTATTTATATTATTATTATACTTCTGCCTTTCCCCTGGAATACCTATGTTTCCCCAAGAGATGGCGAAAAGTTTGTCCACGCCTGAGTTAGTCCGTAATCTGCATGTTTTAGACAGTGGGAGGAAACCTTTAACCAGGCTGTTTAATGGCGCTAGCAGTAGCCACCATGTTACAACATGAAGCCTTGAAAGCTTTTAACCCCTTGTTTTGTTTATGTAAATGCATTGTTAAATATTCTCCGGACATTTGAAAAAAAAAAGTGTTACTGCTGTTGAATAAAACTGTGGTTTTATCGTGTTGACTGGACTAAGAATTAGCATTAAAAACTGTTTTTTTTGTTGAGAAAATAGACATATTTATGGTTATCCACAGACCAGGGGTGTCAAGGGGGGCATGACAGAAGATAATTGAGAACCACTTCATTAGACTGAGGATAAAAATAGATTATACAGCTGTATGAGTTTGGATTATGCTTGAAATAGTAAAACCTGTTTTACTGTGTACTGCTCATTCTCACTGTATGGTGGTGACAATGACAAATAATTCACTTTCACGTTCACTTAAAGATAGTATACTGAAAGTCTCCTCTCGCCCACATCCCCCCTTCCCATAGAGCCCTGCCCCACTATTTGAGAAGCACTGCTGTAAAACTAGTATAATTTCAATGCAGTTTTATTTTTATTTGTTCATTGATTTTATTTTAAAAAGAGGTTAAATGCAATTAACTTAAATAATACTATAATCTTCAGCCTATTTGTTTGTTTGTTTTTGGTTATTTTTTTGGTAATTGGATTAAAACTAGAATATTATATACTAGAATATTGCTAGTATAGTGATCAGAAAATAAAGTGTAAAAATTTACACACTATTGTTAATACCTTCCCTCCCCCCACACTGTTATTATTTCAAAAATATTACTAGCCCTTATCCAACACCAACTACCTTGAAACTAATCCTAAACTAAATGTTGAACCCCAAAATACAGGGACTTGCCACATGTACCAATAATTATAGCTGCACCAGAAAAAGAACAAAAACTCTCACATACTGGTTATTGTGTTTTTTGAGCACTTTTCAAAGACACATTTTCCAATCCCCTTTCACTATGTGTACATTTAACAGCCCAAAGTATGGAAGTATAAAGCCTACTCAAGCTAACTAACTTTTAATACCAGTCAATATACTAACACGTGCACAAGGTCCTCAAAATGTCCTCGTTCAGCTACTTTTGACAAACAGTGTCCCCACGTGTTTAGCTAAAGCAGGACCACACACACACATTCCTTGGAGTGAAAAACACAGTCACAGAGCAACTCGTTTCTCACGGCATGTCTCCTTAAAAGCTTCCAGCTGTTGCCTGGTCGGGCGAGCTGCTATGGGAACATGCATTAAACAAAGAGCAACATAGGATCGTGGGTAAAGGCGCGCAGCTGGAGAATAGAGGAATGAACGGGACACTACGGGACTTGCGTCTTCAGAGAAACGGTCCACGATGTACTTTTTTGTTTATCAATGTCACAGTCAAAAAAAGACAAGTTGTTCAAAAAGCATCATGCATGAGGAGAAAAGTCACTGTGCAGGTGTCTTCCTGCTGCTCTGATGAGTAATGTCTCTGTCATGATCAGCACTTTATCAGCATTTGGAGTCTTTCTGCCGTTTGACTCCTCAGGATATCCTCCTTCTCCTGCTGGGACAGGGTGTAAGGGAAGGAAGTGAGGCCTGGATATGATGACACGGGGATGACTGTGTCAATTGAAGTGGAAGTCGCTTCTATACATGGAGAGTTTCTTTTGTTTGGGGGTGACTCAGACTTTAAACTGACCAACTGACTAATAACCTGGAAGGATTTGCTGTGAACCACAAGGATGTGAATGAGTAGGCTATAGATGGGGATTTTTCTGTGTTGGTGGCACTGATTGAAGAGCAATGGACTGAAGCCCTTATTTTGATGATACTGTACTTCTTGTAGTCGGATTTCTTCTTTTATTGGGTGCTCACAACATCCACCAATCTTCTCTGAGGTCTTTCTCTTCTTGTCTGACAACTCTAACATCCTTTGTCCCAATATCTCCACCAGTGACGTGCGGTGAGGTTCATGGCTGGTGAGGCACTGACTCCACTGGAGTCAAATTTACAGTTGTAAGAACAGAAAAGAGCATCTTATTTCACTATTCATCCAACAGCATCACCTGGTAATGCTCCATATCTCATCAGCATTCCTCTTTCAATGACACTGACACCAACACAGACATATACACAGGGACAGATTTGTCCTACAAACGTTTCTTTACACAAATGGACAGCGCACCCTCCTTGTGTCTAAGAAATTCTAATTCTCTGTAAACAAATTAAAGTATAGAGATGAGTGCAGCTCAAATTAAATTTTTGCACATCAGTAAAAAAAATCAGTTATTTTTCAAACTTTAAATTCTGGTGCTTTAGTCAAAGGTTGTTTATTAATTTGATAAGAAAAAAATATTTTAGGCTAAAATGTAGTTATCAAACACAATTTTTATTCTACTTACTCCCATCTTATTTTTAAAAACAAAAACCTTTTTTAGCCTTACCTTCACTTGTAGATGAAGTCCGTGGTTGTGTCTCTCGGTTTTCCCTCACCGTAGCATTGTGGACGCTGAAGTTTAGTCTCCGTTGCTCATCCAACGCCAAATCGATCATTGAAATTTCCAGAAGTTTTTAGAGAAATGTGGCTTTACATGTGCTGATCTTTCGTGTTTCCTGAGGCTTCTTTGCCAATTTTTCAGGTCACAGTATCCCGAGTTAGTCCAGACGTTATCACACGATGAGAATAAAAAGCAAGGAACGCAGTTACGGCGGTTTCTTTCAGGACAGCTACGCAGCCAGTCTTTTCGTTTGTACCAGTACATTTAAAAAGAACGACTCTTCTGACCCGTAGTGTGAAGCTAACCTTTTAGCGCCGGTCTTCCATCACTAACCAACTTATGTTTGGACCGGAAGTCCAACAGTCCATATTTCCGTCTTGAAACACAATCCATAGTCAGTCGGATCACCTACTACTAGCTCTAGCTTGGCGCCGACTTTCAATTGTCCGTTGACGCCAGCTCGAGAGCACCTGTCAGTTCACGTATGACCCCTTGAGGTCAGGCAGAGTACTGTCTGCTTCCCTGTTGACTTTTCTCTGCACTTTTGGCTGTAACAAAAACCTGCCCGCGTGACCCGGTTTGTATTGAATCACGCAGTCAGAAGTGAGGCACAGCTCGCCGCTGCCTCACCGCGGACCCCTTCACTGTATGTTGCTTCAGTGTTCTTTGCTGCTGTCCAACAACGACTACTGCTTACATTTTATTCATGATAAACAGATAAGTATTTTGTGTGGGACTACGCTTCCCGGTGGAAACTCCCGAGGGATTATTAAAGTTCTATCTATCTGTCTATCTCACTGTCATTATCCCATGAACATATTTAATTTACTATGAACACTGCAGTAATAAAAGTGTCTCCACCCACTTAGTGACAGGGAAATTCCATTATAAGTACAAATATGTTTTAAAAAACAGAAACAGAAACACACCTTAAATATTTTGTTATGGCTACGCATTTGTTTGTTCAACACCCCACCCCCATTTCTGGGTCTCCACCTCTCTCCTTGTGTGCGTCGGGGAATGTGGCTTATAAGGACATTTGACCTGAATACATACAGAGGATTCAGGGACATGTGTGTGTGTGTGTGGACTGCAGGGGTGAAAGGGTTAACTGAGTGGTGTGTGTGTGGGAAAGTTAATTTTGGCAGGTGACTGGTTCAACACAGAATGTTCAGGGTTTTGAGATTGGATTCCAACAACCATGTGACGTTTGGAGATTTTTCAATGTGGCCCTAATACTACGCTTCCCACCCTGCGCAGCGCCTCTAGCTCAATTCAGAGATGGAGGTAGAATATGACCAAATACATCATTTTGAGAACATTCATCAATAATTTATTTTTCTTACTCTCAAGAACCACCACATCTTCTCGTCTTGAAAATTCATCATTGATTTACAATGCCAGTTTTGAAAAATGTAAAGGTACTATACAAATTTTTATTAGAAAAAAGAATAAATTAACTGCGGAATTACCTTTCTACTATGTTACAGTTGAACCAAACCGATCAAATAAAGTCACATGCTCTATTGTTTGGCTGGAGAAATGTTCTACTTTTAAAATGTCTGTTAAAATAAGCTTAATTTCGCACATCGGTACTGAGCGCATCGATAACAGTGAAGGGATTTTCTTTTCTCGATCCAATGACAATGCAGTAACTGGTCATTTTGTAGCACCTGAAAGGGTTGTTACAATGTCAAAAATAATAAACATTAAAACAATACTGACATATACAGTATATATATAAAACAGAACATTGTTAGAACAATGAATGTCAATGTTAGAAACGTCAAAAAACCTTCACATACCGCCTTCATTAGGACAGGAAAAACTGATTAAAGAGTTCATATCATTTTGACTTTTTTTTTAAAAATCTTCTAAAATCTAACCGAAGCACAGAAACTGTGTATTTTGGAAAAACGGGAAACGTCGACTTTATCACGTTGGGCTCATGACGTCAGAAATTAGGACAATGTTTTACAGAGAGTGACTAAATGGACACGCTACTGTTAATGAATACAACGTGGTGTGTCGATGTCTTTGGGATATTAGTGGCTGGATCACTAAGACATGCATAGGATTGTGTTGGACTTTTATCAGAAAAGGCTGAAATGCAGTACTATTAAATACTGCTAAAAAATACCTGTCAGTTCTAAGGTAAGATTGTGAGATTTAGGTAATCATTCTACTGAGATCGTCTACACAAGTGTTTTTGTTTAAGAAGAGAGATGTTGACCACTTCTCTTCTTAATCATTAAAAATCTGCCATATTCCTAAAAATAGCAACAGGTGATAAATCTGGGGGGAAAAAAATCAACACCAGTATTTTTTGTATTCTTTGATAAACAAATCTGAAAAAAAAAAGAATTTATATTTAGAGACCACTGTAACATGAACAATTCTACCTCTTCGGTACAAATGTTGTGTGCTTATTTTATTTTAAATTTTTTAAAGCGCCTTTTCAAAATTCTGATTGTTGTTAGGAGAAAGGGGAGTTTCTCACTTTAAATTATGGCTTCTGTTCTGCCCTGATCCCGGAGTTGTGTAATGTGAATGATCAATGTAGTGTAAAAAAAAAAAGTTCAGGTATTACATCTACCCGTCCTAGTTGCCTTTTCCATTAAATAAAAGTTTTCAGTAAAATACACAGAGTAGAAAGTGAGAGTAAAGAAATAGCAGCTCGTGCTCTCACGCACTTAATGTTGTGCTTTAAGACCAAAGAAGAGTCGCTGTGACGCCAAATTGAATTAAAGAATTACCTGCTTTGTTGCTGCTGCCCCACAGTATCTAATCAAACCCGCGGTTCTCTGAAGGTTTTGTAAGGACCAGGAGATGCCGTTCCTGTGATGAACTCAAAACATACAGGGTTTGGAATAAACAAGGAAATAGCACTGGTACGTACCAATAAATGCAAACTGTTGTGAGCGGCAGTACTGACCTGGCATCTTGTGGTAAGTCGAGTTACTGCTGACATGTTACAGAGGTGTATTTAAAAAAAAAAAAAAAAAGACACCAGGATGTGAAACCTAGCCGAAAAGACAAGAAAGAGTGAATAAAGTGATAACTGTTTTGTTTTTTTTCTCCAGCGACGTCTCAATTGCTAATGAAGATACTAATCTGTGCTGATGTATTTAAAAATTCACATCTGTGTAGTTAGTCATTATAAGGCTATTTGCTTAAATTTCTGAAGTCTGATGACGAGCTGACGCTGAAAGTACTTTTGATGAAGACGCAACCGGAGCGAAGCGTCGTTATCACCTACTCCTTCAAAATAAAAGAGCGTTTTATTTTCTTAGGGTCAGCAGATGTACGAATGTGCTTTTAAACACACACAGAAAAAATGTTGCTGGAATCAGGATAGGCTACTCTGAAATATGGAATTGTTTTGCGGTTACAAAATAAACCAAATGGCCAAGGTGTCAGTTTAAGGGTGCAAATCCAATTAAACTCTGCCTTTAAGTTCCGTTCATAGTCCTCCATGTGGCCAGACATGACCACAACTGAATCCCATACGAACACAACAACAGGAAATGAACATGTTCACGTTCAGTGTTTTTTTTTTATGCTGAAGTCCTCAACGAAAGGGTCCTGATAGTCAGTTAGACTTCTGCAGGGACGTCTGTGTTCTTGGTGTGACCGGGTTAATCCAGCAGTTGTCTTTGGTGATGGGTTAATACTGAATGCAAATGAATGTTGGTGTTTTTGTTTAATTTCTCTTTGTTTGGATCATCTCCTCTTATTGGGCCACAATACTACATTGACTGTAGTAGACAACAGAACAGTTGGGGCCTGTAAATGTTACCACTTTTGACTCAAATCAAGTTCTGATTTGACGGTAGCGTATTGCAGTAAAAAAAAGGCTATAGGATCAAAAATAAGATATGAAGCAAATGCTGGGTTTCTGACTTGTTTTGTTCTGTGCTCTGTCTCTTCCCATGTCTCATTTTGCTTGTCTGTTGCTTGTGTGCTGCAGGGTTAGGAAAAGGGCTCAGTGTTGCTATAGGCTGACTATTCCGATGCTTTGGTGGCTCTGCTCAGTCTGTCTTCTAAAACCAACCCTATGTCAAGACCTGCTGACTTTCGTCCCTTCACAGGAAGAGGTGAAATGTGTATGGAGCAGAACATATGGAGGATAAAGGCTTCAGTTCCACCCAATAGTCTGGTCGGAGCAGGATTTCGCAGGGCTTCAAGGATGAGGTTGTTGGTTGTCACTGGGTAGTAGTGAAGAACAGCCGAGAGGGCAATGGGACCGTCCTGGAAGGAAGGTCTCAGACCAGGGTTCCAGGTTTGGCCTTGTCAGATCCGTACCACTGCACATCTGCCAGCTCTGAATACAGGGGACTGTTCAGGAAACAGCTGTCACTGAAGGGCCTGCAAAGGGAGAGACGCCACCATCACTCTGACCCTTCCTGAATAAGAAAATACATACAGCCACACCCTAACGCCACAAATATAATACTACAAAAATACTCCTGATACTGCATGAACTACCAAAGCAGCAAACACATGCACTGAAAAGTATCAACCTTCTGACTGACGTCTAGGTAATAACATGAAACCCATCACACAGGCTTTAATTTATTCACCTGATGACTGGAAGTAACAGCAGGAGATAATTTAACAAGTGCTGAAGAAGAACTCTTAACACACTATGTAGTGCACAGGTGTCAAACTCGTGTAATTATATTTGGCCCGCGAGATCATATCAAACGTGTACTAGAGTTGGCCCTCCAATATATAGCTCCTATATACTGACAGATATTAGTATTAGCAGTGTATGTGCTATGTTTACAGTACATACATTTTGTTTTGTTTTTTTGTTGTTGGCCTGTGAAAAACGATTTACATTAAAAAGGAACTCGAAAGGCCACAGATAAAGAGACATAACAAGAAACAAATACTACTGATGTGTGTTTTATTTCAAATTGAATTTCTTTATGATTTTAACCTTTGGTTGTTCCAGATTCAATGTTTAGAGAAAACTAAAGTTTGTTTCCACATGAAACAATTCTACACCACAATTGCCAATTGTGAATTAGAGTTTGAGTTCCAATTTCGTCTGGCAAATATAAACAGAGCCGTCTTCCTCGTCGGAATGAGGGAACAAGACTTTCTTAATAAATGTATACACAAGGGGAGTGACAATGTAACGCTGCAATGCTGTAAGATGTCGTAAACCAAGGACCCTGTGTAGTTAATTCAGCAGTGACATACTATACAGCTCTGTGGAATGTGTTGCTACAAGTAATACATAAAAATCTGTAACATTGCAATTAATATGCAAATTGCGGTATGATTTAATTGCTTGATTATCAAGGGCGAACCGTTCATTCAACATTTGGAATGCTTAAAAAAATGACAACAAAAAGGCTGTCACATAAAAACAGTGGTTAGGGCCAATCCCCATGTTACAACATAGGTAAATGTGTCTATTAGTAAATGTAATAGCAAGTGAGTCACACTGAGCAGGGCACATGCAATGGTCAGGCCCACATACAGCCAGAAGAAAAACTAACACACAACCCTCCACCACCAGCAAGGAGGAATCATCAATTCTCACACACACACGAGTACAAGGAGTGTGTGTCCAGTCAAACCTGCGTCCTGACTTTACAACGCAGCAGGAGATCTCAGAGTTCTGCTTTGTCGTGTTTTTAAACGTGTTCCTTCTTTAATGCTGCGGCTTTGTATTTCCAACACTATACACTAAGTTTAGAGCAGGCATGGGCAAACTAAGGCCCGGGGGCCGAATGCGGCCCGTTCATCTTTTTAATCCGGCCCGCCAAACTTTTCCAAATGATAGAATTTATTTATATTATCATTATACTTCTGCCTTTTCCCTGCAATACCAACGTTTCCCCAATTGATGGCGTAGAAAATGATAAAAGCATTTTAGTATTTTAGTTTTTATGCAGAACTTTTACATGTCATTTATCTCAGTTCCCTTGAACTCTCCATCTATCTGCCCCTGTCCTGGCCCCCTGTTCAATTTTAGGACGATTGTGGCCCACGAGTCAAAACGTTTGCCCACGCCTGGTTTAGAGTACTGGGAGATGGAGACCACAGACAGTACCTCTATGCATCTGAGCTGGGCTGAGGGGGAGGCTGACAGACGTCCTCAGGGGGAGAGCAGTCTGCTGTGCCTCTAGACCAGGAGAGAGGACACACATGCAGAAGGACAGAAGGGTTAGTAAAGACAGACAGAGAAACATGCCAGAAACCACAGTGTTAAATGAAAGGAGAGACAGAGACAAAAAGAGAAAGTGTGAAGACACAAAGGACACAGATGTACAGTAATAAGTGACACGTTACGTTAACAACAGATATGAACCATACGCCGAGAGGAGAGTTTTCAATTCGTGTAAGCACAAAGACGTAACGGCTTTTTCACGAGCGTGACAAGCGACGTCAGCTGAAAGACACACACGTCAGACACACGGTGAAAGTAGAGTTACAGTGAGATTAAAAGTTAAAAATATATAAGAAAAAAAGCTCACAGGGCAAATTCAAATTCTTACCAAAACAAAATCATATGTTTGCACTGTTGACTAGAGAATATTAAATTTGATTTCTAGTTTTTTCATCTTTTGTTTTCCAACATAATTATGTTTAGCACATTAAAGAAATATCTGTTGATTCATTTCTAATTTAAGCTCCCTTAAAGTAAAAATTTAAGATTTAAAAAAAAAAAAATCATATGATAAATTAATCATCGGCCTTTGCCCTTCTGCTTTGTTAAAGATGTTCTTTAGGTGAATCATGACGTATCCCAACCATTACTGTGCATGAGATGCGTCAAAAATATCTGAATCAGATTTCATTTTAAACCACCTTGATGAAAGTACAACGTAAAACCAGCGGTTAATACAAATTCATAGATCGTTAACACCATTTCACGTGAGCTCTCTTACCCGCTGCTCTGCCAGTTGAGGATATGTTGCGGGCTGCAGGGGGGCGTAGGTGTGGCTGCTTGTTCGCTCGATGGCGTCATACTCCTCTGGCTGTGGGGAGACGCAGCTACAGGGAGAACAGAGAGTCGGTTGGACTGAGCAAAGGATGACAGCAGCACAGCAAGTGTTTGGGCAACAGGGAGGTGAATGTCTCTGGGACTGTGTTATTCCTCATATGTCTCTGCCAGTGACAGACCCTATGATGCAGTAGGCCGTGCATCTAATGTATAATGTGAAGGTGGAGGGGTCAGACGGAGTAACATTTACCCTGTGAATTCTGTGTTCCAGGAAAAAAAATTTGTTTTTCCACTGCTCTTAAGCTGCTGCAGCAAAACAATAATATTATGAAATAAGAACATCAATGATCCAAGTAACAGAGATTAGTACTTCGACTCTAAACCTATTGTAATAAATATGCTGTGTGTATATATATATATACACAGTATATATATAGACCCTCTTTACAATCACTCTTTTCAATCAGCAACGCCAATTCATTTAGCAGCCTGGTGTTTGTGGCAGTCAGGTCAAGGTGAAAATATTCTTCGTCTTCTTTCTCGTCATCAATATTTTACGCAGTATTTTAAATCGAATCTGCATTTTTTTTCTGACATCATATGAAGCTTAAATTGTGTACTATAGCATTTGTATGAATTAAATCACATTTCATGACAATAACAGTTTCATAATATTTGACAACAGATATCAGAACTGATGCTCACAATTCAGTTTGGTTGATACAGAGAATGAATAGAGTTGTGTGCAAAAGAAAATGTCACGGCAGCCTTGGTTCATTCCGATGGCATTTTTTTCATTTTTCTTTCAAATGCGCCCCATCACGAATGAATAGAGTTGTGTGCAAAAGAAAATGTCACGGCAGCCTTGGTTCATTCCGATGGCATTTTTTTCATTTTTTTTTCAAATGCGCCCCATCACTAGTATTGATTTTAGTATGATTGTATATGTGCAGGTGTTCTATTTGTATGGATGTGTGTAGAAATGCATTTGTAACTATGACATAGTAAAAAAATGCAGCTTAGCAAGAAGATTAGAAAAAAAACCAGGTCAACTCAAACCTGGATCAAGAAGAAATGTAAGCTGTCTACCTGGTGAGCCCTTGGCGAGTGTCCCCACTCGAATCCCTCGTCCAGATCCCAGAGTGCCTTGCTGTGATCCAGTCTCGGACGAAGTGGACCCCGAATGTGAATGACTCCTTTCCTTAAGGCTTCCCGAAGACCTCTGGTACCAGCACCGCAGTTCTTCAGACACTGCAGCCCTCCCCCCACCTCCTCCACCACTACCCTCCCTCCCCAAAGATGGAGTCCGTACGATCTGAGAGCGTGATGGCGTGAGTCGGCCAATGCCCTCTCCTGCGTCCTCTCCCCCCCAAGCTTCCTTGTACAGTCCCCCGGCTGTGTAGGAGCAGGATGTCTTGAACTGGGCCTTCACGCTGTAGTGACCCTCCTGATCGCTTTCCAAACTGCGCACCACCACAGGGTTGGGGCTGCCCTCCACGTACAGTGGGTACTCCTTAATGCGGTACTGGGAGGAAGGCTGGCTCTGGCTGCTAAGGTAAACTCCATGGTGTCCTCCTCCCATGCTGCCTGCACCGACACCTTCACTGGAGCCATTTTTTGCGGCGAGGTTGGGCATCGAGCCCGAATTAGAAGAACCAAGATGTCCTGCAGACCTGAGAAAAGAAAACAATCATTTTAACATCCTACTAAGGTCATATTATTAATAATAACGGAATTGGCGGTCTAATGTCAATTAAAACAGAATGATTCTGATTTTCTCTGACCCTCAGGTCACTGCTAATTAGTGGCATGAAAATGTAACAACATTGTAGCAATTGTGCATTGAGAGAACAAAAACAGAAATACTGTTTATTGTAGGAGTGTCAAACTCAAATTCACAGTGAGCAAAAAATTAAAAACTGGGACGAAGTTCTCAATATTTATGGAAAAACTGACGACAATTGTGCATGTTTTCTCTTCTGTCCAGATAGGTAAAGTAGATTTTTTTTTCCATATGGAAACAAAGTTTAGTTTTGCATAAACACAACAAAAGCTATATATGTATTATAAACACAGGTAATTAAATTGAAAATAAAACACACATCAGTAGTATTTGTTTCTTATTGTGTCTCTTTATCTGTAGACTTTTGAGTTCCTTTTAATGAAAAATTATTTTTTCAGTCCAACAAAAAAAAAAACCCAACCTAAATGTATGTGCTATAACATGGCTCACACACCACTAATACTACAAATGTTGCCAACTCTAGTACACATTTGATATGATGTCACGGGCCAAATATAACTACACTGAGGGCCAGATTGGTGTGGAAATCAACTATTAGTGTCTAGGAAGCCTAAAGCTACTAGCTTCAATGATTAACTTTACTATGCTTGACCACTGCCTAAATTCATATAGAAATATACTGTAGTATACTGTATGTAGTCCTGATCTCTTGTCAAAACAACCAGTTACTTTCTACTCCCCCACCTGTGCCTTTGCCTCTGCCTCTGCCTGGCTTTAGAGGGTGAATCCTCCCCCAGAGTGGAGTAGTTGGGGTTGTTACCAGGAGGTCTACCGGCGGGGTAAAAATGTTCTGAGCTGCTTTGGCTGGTGCAGGATGAACAGTCATCCAGAGGGTCAGAGCCGTTGGAGCTGCGTCCTGGACCCACAAAGAAGTCAGGGCTGCCAAGAGTTCCCAGAGTGTGCGGATGTGTGTCTGGGTCAGACACAAGCAGCTTGCCTTGAGACTCTAGGCTGGAGCTGCGGTTTCTAAAGTGCTGAGCAAGACTGTGCAGACGTGTGGGACTGATGTCCACTGATCTAGAAAAAAAAAAAAAAAAGACAGAAAATTATTACTTTTACAGTTGCATTCAATTGTAAGGTGTCAATGTTACTAAGGTTACGTTAAAAGCTCAGAAATCAGAAACAAAACCCATATAACTAGCAAATTGTAACATAACCACAGCAGGGATTCTCTGAGGTTTTACGGAATATACCAAAGTTGGTCATTTTTCTCAGACACTGTATAGTTAGTTTTAAAATTAAAAACTCCAGAAGTCATTGAGACTGACCTAGTAGAATGTACGTAGTGTGGTGTCCTAGACCTCAGGTCAGGGGTCGAGGGCATGCTGGACTGAGAGTTCCAGTGAGGAAGAATCCTGATAGGGCTGCTCTGCAATGAGTTACTGCCTCCAACATCTGCACTACTAGAGCTTGGAAAACGCCTGTGACTGAAAAAGAGGGACGAGGAAAAAAAAAATCCCAGAAACTGAGACCACATTGTCAAAACAATCATGTTTTTAAACACTGTTTGATTAGAACATGCCCCTGTGCTTGTATTATTTGTTCTATGTTTAACCCCCCTGTTGTTCTTAGCATTAGCACACACACACACATACATACAAAGGCTTATTATCAGCCACCAGGTCACCTACACCACAGGACGGGAGGGTTAAGACCATGTAGGTTTACTAGTACAGTCATTCAGCAATGTTGTATTAAAATGAACCCTTGGTACCTGGAGTATGACGAACGTTTTTTGACTTTTTCATAAGGCTCATCCAGCGATGATTCACTCCACATCTTGGGCTTGATGGGTGATTTATCGTAGTCTGAGCATGTGTAGTGCAAATGTCGCAGGCCATCCAGGGACTGCGGTGGAGGGGGCCGACTGTGAGAGGGTGGTTTAGGAGGTAACCCCTTGTGAGGTGAAGCTACTGGAGAGAAGGTTGGGGTTCCTGTAACTTGGGAGTCATCTGAAACACAAATAACTAAAATAAGAAGCCTGGACTCTTGTAGTCAGGTGTGCCTTATTTGGGAGTTTATGGCAACAGAATAAACTGCTCACATTGTAGGAGTACTTGACAAAGCATGACGTATTGGGAAACCATTTTACCAAACCTTTCTAGCTTAATACTCACACAGTGGCTCAGCTCACATTAGGATACTGCATAACACAGCAATAACTGATGAATAAAGATACCACAGAGAGAAGCAGAAAATACAGACATCCTCTCCAGGCTAACACTTCAGCAGTCAGCAGTACATTTAAAATATTAAATCCAATAAAAGATCTTACAAAATGAAATATTCTAAGTTATTGCTTAATAATCACTGAATTTATTAGATGAATCAACCTACCATCATCCAAGACCAGTGCATCAGACAAGGAGCTGTCTTCAGAGCCAATATTCGCTTCTATGACAAAAAGAAAGAATGAAGCTACAAATAAAGATTGAACAAATAGAAAATGCAGATAGCAGTAACAAAAACCTTTTCAAAATTAGTTTTTCCATCGTCAAAACTTTATTTCTACCTTCTATTATGAGGGACGCTCTCTGCGTAGGCTTTTTTCCCGAGCGGACACGATACTCATTGATAGAGTTCTCAATTTCCTGCAGCTTTTTCAGTGCGCTGAGATAAGACGTTTTCCTCTGTTTCTTGAGCTTCTTACTGCTTCCATGAGGATCGCTGGCGAGACGCCGGGCCGCCTCAGTAATCTGGGACTGAATGGCAAACTCTCGTTCCAACCGCTCCAGCTCCACTTCCTGGTATTAACACATGAACACAAGTGTCATTAAAAATAAGAAAATAATGAATGCTAGAAATTGTAACAGTTTTACTGTGAAAAATCTAATTAGAAAAATCTAATAACTCCCACTGATGTCCGATGGGGCATTTTCAACAGAATTTTCCTTCAAATCTTCATTTCCTCAACGTCATGTCCATCATATGAACTTAAAATGGAGCTAACGCTGCTTGTGATCTCTATCAGATCAGAGGGTTTGGTCAAGAAGAGTATCTGGCGTTAAAATCGTGCCAAATGCCAAGGCAGACTACTAAGTAGAAGTTTCTCTGAAATACTGAAAACGTCAGATGATCTTTATTTGCTTGTGTCATAAGGACAAACCTCTCCCTTTGGAAGAACCTTCTGCTCGTCCAGTTTGAAGGCAGTGCCGATTTTCCGTCTCACTGTGGGTGGCTCTTCACCTGGATCGAGTGGATATTCTTTAGGAAGCTTTCCTGTCAGCTCCTGAAATTACAGTAGAGGAACAGGGGCTATTTAAAAAGACCGACATATTTGTTTTAATAATTCTTTAACCCTGCCGTTGTCCTTTGCATTTTGTACACACCCGGCATCCTCACACCGGGTTTGCATCTTGTCCCAGAATCAGGTTATGAGGAAAAGTTGGCATTGGCAAGCGGTGCAGTACAGGAGCACGCACATGCTCTAACACACACCAACACTAAGGCATGTTATCAGTCACCAGGTCACTTAGACCCAAAGGACAACAGGAGGGTTAAACAAACTGTCTGACATTCACTTACAGCTTCTCTGATGCAAATGCTCTTCAGTTCTTCTAGTCTCTGTCTGAGTGTTTCCTCCAGAGCTTCCTGCCGGGCCCTCAATGCTGCCAACATGTCTTTCTTTGCCGTCTGGGAACTGTCTGATTCCTGAGAGCCTGTAGGGTACAGACAGGACGGGACACAAGGTTAAAGATTTGTGTGTGTTTGTGTTCGTGTAAGTCGGTTTGGTGTCAAACGATGCGTGAACAAAAGGGATCACAAAGAGCGGCGATTACTCATGTAGGCCTCTGCTAACTTTGCAGGATGTTTACAGGAAATCTAATCAGACATTTGGATGACGAGAGGTAACCTTAAGTGTTGTGTTTATGAAAAGCTTTTGAAAGAAAAGGCATTTCAGGCAAAGAGTACAATGCACAAACTCCAAGACTTCCAACATCCGGCAAGAAGCAAACTCTCTCTCTATCTCACTCTCTCTCTCTCTCCTCTCTACTGATCTGTCTTTCTTGCATACACAGATCCTATATAATTTAATGTGTAGTGAAATGTGGTTAAAAAAACTGTTTTGAATGCAACAGAAATATGTATCTCACTCCTTTCTGAGTTGCAAACAAAAAAAAACTTCCAGCCTTAAATTTAAATGAGTGGGAAAGGGGGCTTTTTTATTTATTTACAGCCTTAGCCGCAGACCAGGTTAACTATAAAACATAAATATTATACTGTGATCACTGTGGTAAATTTAAAAAATGTTGGACAGGTCCTTCATACTCTTTGTCACACAGCACAGAAATGCTTTGTTTTTAATGATCCAAAGTTCTTCTTGCTCACAATTTTAGGGCCTCGGGATGAGCCTGTGTGACAGGGATTGTGGGCGTGGTGCTCTATATACATACAGAGACATTATGTGTATATACAGTACGTATGTGTATGTGTGTGTGAGATCATCAGAGACTCAGGGGCCTCTCTCTAGTAGCAGCTGTTTCTGTCCTTTCAGTTGTTGGTAATGCCACCCCCCCCCACCCCACCCACCATCACACATGCCAACTACTTCAAACACACTATCACAACAGTAAGTGTCTCTATTTAAATCTTTGTCTCCCAAAAAATGCACAACTGCATTATCCACAGTTTTTGTTTCAAAGACTGACCTGAGGATAGCAAACTGCCACTGCTGCCACTGATAATTTTTCCCTTGCTGCCCATGTTAGCCAGTTTGGAGGTTTTCAGTGTTCCTGTTTCCGTCAGGTCGATGGCAATCTCACTCAAACTCCGTGCTGCATGAATTTTTGACTGCACAGACAAGAGCGTAGAAATTAGGGTGAGGCATTTGACGCGTTCTGCTGATACGAAACATCTTTAACATTGGGGGAAAACATTGCAGAGATATTTCTTTCATGTCTTTTCTCGGTGGCGTGTAACTGGAGGGCAACTAGTAAAGTAGATCCACCGACCTTGCTCTGTTTGCGGTCCAGGTAGAACTGGTGTTGGCTGATGGCCATGGCCCAGATGGACTTGATGAGGACAGGACAGGCGTACCAGGTATGCACAGCGATGCCACTGTGACCAAATGTCCTTCTCGTCACCGACGCCCTACAGTTGGAGCGGACACAAGGCCTCCTTATATACACTGAATACAGAAATTCACTTCACATTTCTAACAGAAGAACACTACAATTGCCACTGCAAACGAGAACACCATTACAGAGGAGGGAGCTGTTAATAGGGAGAAAGCAGGCCCCACTTTTTTCATGCACAGCCACACACGATGGTTCTTTTGTTTACTTATCCCTTATCCCACACATTAGTAACCGAGCAACAGAACCAACTCACCCAAAATGACAGCTTCCTTTAAAGAAAACATTACTGCGCCCTGTTTCAGCTGTTTCGTGTCTCTCTTTAACCCTTCTCCTAATCTCCTCCCCTTCTACAGAACAGCATTGTGTCTGCTGTATGTTCAACAAGTCACTTTCTCTGTATTCTATGGTGAGCTCACCACAGTGACCTGTGGGAGTCTGAATTCTAGTGCCTGCATGTCAGTCTTCAACCAGCTTCCAGTTAGTGTCGCCCCACTGTGACATTCTCACGTTCATATTTAGCTGTACTGTGAAGTCAACCTCTTTTACAATACAGATTTAGATGCACTCCTGCCTTGTAATGTTTCTTGCTTCATTCTTAACACATTCAGATTTTGTACAGTGCAGCAGCAATCCTCAGATGTCATGGCACATCGTTATTTGTTCCTTGAGTTTTAATGGCACAGCAATATTTCTTACTTGACGTTCCATTAAGCAAAGCAGAAACATTAAATATACTGCACGACAAACGTATGCAGAGGCATAACAAAACCACACACAACTGTCATGGCATCTCAGTGAAGGCTGTGGTATAAATTTACCTTCTGGGGTCATGAACTTCCACTGAAAACTTCTTCTCTCTGAAATAGAGGTTCTCCAACTGACGCCATTGGAACACCTAGGAATTAAAAGAAACAAACGTTCTTCGGGGCTATACAGTAAATCCAGGCAACTTTTAACCTCATCCACCGACAGTAGGTCCATATGCTTGCAAATCAGGAGACATGATGAAATCAATAGTGAGGAAATTGGGGGGTGGAGAAGAGGACCTCGTCTGGAGCTCTGTGATCAAGTCCAGACCAGGCAGTCACAGTGGATCCCTTGGCTGAATGACCTCACTCTGGAGCAAGACACAAATGAGCAGGGAGGCCTGTTTTCCTTTTTCCCAGCTTCTTTTTCTTCTCCTTTCTGTCTCCTTTACAAACCACCAGCTTATTCTGTTTCAACGGAGCCAAAGCCAGCTGTCTGAGAAAGTCTCCTCCAAAACCTAGTCTGTAGTATTTGTGCGGCTTAAATGGTCCCAGGTGCAGGGGAACAGAAAGTTTTTCTCAGATGGTGGGTGTTTACCATTTTCAGGGGAGTTTCCATGTATATGTTGGTAGAGAGAAAGCGTGTAAAGTTGAGCTTCCTTTTCTCCTGGAGCTTTGCTGTGAGCTTTAAGGAGGGAGGGGGCATTATTGCCTGTATTGCTCTAACCCCTCCTCTCTCCCATAGGGACTGTGCTTCCTGCTCTGTTCTTTGCAGTGTGTGTGTTGTGTGTGTGGGATGAGACCGAGAGAAGAGGGGGTTCAAGGGAGGAATGATGAAGGGGGTAAGAAACTTATTGTGGCCCAGGACATTTTAGTGCCTTTGCTTTGATTGGTCTCTCTCTCTCTCTCTCTCTCTCCCTATCTCTTTCTTTTACACACACCATTTGATTTTCCCCTCTCTGTTTCTGGTAAGAGAAAAACGTGTTGGCTAAACACAAAGTCCTATGTCTATTAGCTGGTGTGGTGCAAACTCACACACACCCTAAGAATGGACGAACAAAAGAAAATAAATAAAGTAGTACCGTGCAATGACAGGAAAAGGGAGTTAAAAAAAAAAGAAAAGGGAGGAACAGGTCACGGTCCAGGAATTTGAGCTGCCTTAGAAAACAATAGACAGATGTATAACAGGGAGGAATGATTTGGAGGTTATAAGGAGAGGGGTTTTATAAGGAGGATAATATGAACTGATTTCATGCATATTTTGTGCATACTGTACATGTAAATACTCTGCAATTTCCTAAATATAGGAAGCAAAGTAAAAGGTGAGCAGTAGAATTGTCTTTTTTGGACACATATAGCTAGAGTTGCAGAGAAAGGACAAGTGTTTTTAACTTTCTGTCTTCGTAAGCAACTGTTTCTTCATTCATTTCTCATCATAATCACTGAACACCTGCAGTTGTAAAATATTGTAAGCAGACGTGTTTCTGAAGGCCTCGCTGATCCTCACATTGACTTTCACTGACTGATGCAGTCAAGTATGCTGTTTATTTCAGTTACACTGGTACTCTGTGGTTGGCAAAAGTAACTTGTAGCTTCCTTTTTCTAACTGCAGGTGGTGCTCAGTAGGCATTTGTAAGGCCTGTTTCATGATTCATGTGAGCTTAGCCACTGTAGGGAGGAGTTTATACAATTTTAATAATCCTATGGGTAAACTTGTGAGGCAATCTTTCACACCGTAGGTTTTCTTAAAAAAATCATTTTGTAGAAGATTTGACCCAATTGCATTCAGTAAACGAATCCTTCTGGGTGAAACTGCCTTGACCTGGATTTAAGTTCAACTGTTGCAAACCACAGCAACTTTAGGGAAGCACAGAACCACAAAAAAGAAAGATGGTCACGGACAACATCTAAACCACACGTGGGCAAACGAATGGCCCGGGGGCCGGATGCAGCCCGTTGAGCTTTTTGATCCGGCCCGCCAAACTTTTCCAAATTATATAATTTATTTATCTTATCATACTTCTGCCTTTCCCTGCAATACCTACGTTTTCCCAATAGATGGCATAGAAAATGATAAAAGCATTTTAGCCTTTACACATGATCAAATGGATTGTCTTCTGAAATTATAAATGGCCAGAAGGAGCAAGATCTTACCTTCCTGGGCTTGACCTTGTCCTGGTGGTCATACTGAAAGATGCCTTTATAGCTCAGACCTAACCACCATGGAATTCCTTGCTTATCCTGAAACACACAACATCAACATATGTCAGAGCTGAGTGTGCATCACCCATGGACTTTGAGGTATTATATTATAATAACTGATATAACTGATGTGATGGATTGTCATTCCATTCAAGAATGTGATGCAAAAAAATAAAAATAAAAAACACGAGTCATACATTTGCTGTAATAATTGTAGTAACCTACATTAAGGTCATTATACTGTAAGTGGAAACAAGCAACATGGTTTAAAAATAGTTGGTTTAAATCTTAACTACTGTTACACTATTATATAACACTTTATAGACGCTTTGTAGGATAACAGACAGGAACCAGGACATGAGATACCCTGTTAACCAAGTACTTACACTGTCAGGTCATACCACACATTTCCTGCCACTAAATAAATCTCAATGGAAATTCACAATATGAGTCTTTGTCAAATAAATTAATGAGGCACTCAATCAATGATTCACAAATCATTGTTATTAAAATTCCTCTTTTCTGTCTGTAATAAATAGTGGTTTATATCTTAAAAAAGTAAAATTTAAAATAAGACATTTGTACTTTGTAGCAGGTGGCTGCCTTATATTTATATCTTAAAAAAGTAAAATTTAAAATTTGTACTTTGTAGCAAGTGGCTGCCTTATATATTTAGCACAGCTAAAGCAACATAACTAGGTTTGTGGTGCAACTTCCTGCTCCACCCTACCCTTAAATACCAAATGGCCTGTCTGATGTCCTGGAGTAAACCAGAATGTGCGTGGTGGACACATGCAAGTGTAGAGGAAATACAAAACAAAAGCAATAAAACTGTACCTTAACAGCATAGTAATGTACTCCATATGTTGGTAGAGACTCTACGATGCTCATATAACTGTGGAGGAGAATGACACACATTAGGATTACAAAAAAAAATTGAAATAATTCAGACAAAGCCAACAACAGACACACCCGTTTTATAAGACACAGACTTACTTGACAATTGCCTGCCCTCTGGACTGGCTACTGAGCTTCTTGTAATGTTCTATGACCCGGTCTTCGCTGTGACATTTGACAAACAAGAGACAATTTAAAAATAATTATTAGAATTGGGAAACCCATAAAGAGATTAGCTTAATCCAAAAAGAGTAGTCTTTTACCAGTATGCCAGTGATGGGTGGTCCTTCAGGGCCTGGGTGGGCAGAGCTGGGAGCTTTTTCAGGTCAGATCTGGTTGCATCATTGCTGAAATTGAAAAAAGAAAAAGAAAACATCACACAATACTGTCTCTACAACAATAATCACTCTGTAGAGTACACCCGAGTATCTGTAAACCTTAAAATATTTAGAATTTCAGGGGTTTAACATTCTAGGCAAAAAGGCATAAATATTTCCAAAAACACTCCCAGAGTGGAAGAGTCGAGGAGGATTTAGTTTCTCTGTATGCTTATTTCTGCAGCTTTGACACAAGCTTGAGTAGTGAATGCAGTTTTTTTTTTTAAAGAGAGAGGCGGAGGAGGGAGTTATTTAGGAAATTGCTGCTTAGTGAGCTGAAGAAACATGGTTGCTGATTTAGTTCACAGACATCCAATGACAGGATGTCTTCAAATTCCAAAACATCTCTCTCAATCCTGAGAGGATTGAGGAAAGCCTCTGAGAGGTCAAAGACTAAAAGAGCCAAGGCCCCCAAGAGCTATTTTTATAGCCAAATTGAAACAGTGCCGATTATGTGTCAGTCTTTCATGCTGTCTCACTTGGTGAATTTGAACCATTAAAAGGCATTTGATGGTAATGAATCGCTTAAGAGGCTACAGGGAAAAAAAGTACTGTACATGTGGGCTGTTTCTTTAAAATATGCAACTTTCCAACCATCTGTAATGTACTGTTTTTGTGTCCCAAGATTTGATGCAGGGGAGATGTTGTGTGTTATCTTTCAGACAGCAGAAGTATGAGGGTGACAAACATTAAGGCAACATACCAAGGATTCTATGTCCTCTTCTTGCGATGAATCACAAATAGCCTTTAACCCCCAAATAAGGCATTTTTTGTCAGCATTGGGCGAATGATATTTTTCCTCAGAATGACCTTTTCTTACATTATGGGTGAAGTTTCAATGGATTCTATTTAATATGTCCAGAAAATGATAACACCCACTTACAAATTTGTCTATCTGTCAACTTCTGTTTTCATTTCCTTTATTCTCCTCCCTCCTTCTCTATGATTTGAATTTATGGTCTGTGAACTGAGAGCTGTTCTCCTTTTAATTTGCATATTAAACAATATTATAACTGATTAACAAACACAGAAATAGACTAACTGCAAAAGACGTGCACATTGATAGTACAGTATTGTTTCACTGACATATGGTAAAGAAGTGAATGATTCTCTCTGGTACAGGGGCCGGCAACCCGCGGCTCCATAAAGAATGAGTATTTAATTAAAATTTATTTTTTATTTTAGTTGGTAGTTGGTTGGTTTTTAAATATAATTACTAAATATGAAGATTTTGGTGACCTTGTAACATGTTTTTTGTCACTCAAAATATGCCTTACACCTGCCGATGTGCGACACCCGGCCCATATCTGGCAGAGCGGATTTATCCAGCACCTACAGCACCAGCGTGATTTATTGAGTTTATCGACCCCTGGTAGGTAAATGATGGATAAATCCAAGAAAAGATTCTGAAGAAAACTGCTTCTGCTTTCACAGCTGAAGACACTGGTTCGTTCTTGATCAGAATCCAAACCGGATAAACTAGTGTTCGAACCATGGGATGCCATCAATGACACTTATAATTAACATAGCTATGTGACCATTTTATGGAGACCAAAAACCCCAGGTCAACAGATTACCATAACACAAGGCTAAATCTGTTTCCTATACACTTTCTGCAAATCCTGCACATGTAATGATTTCCTTACCTGGTAAAATCACCTTTAGCTTCCTAAAGAAAAAAAATCAACATGTTAAACAAGGTACAAGGTCAGTCAGTTTTGAACCACAATCAAGCAAAGACATTGACAACAACATCTCATGCATTAATCATTAAAGGCCTACAGGACAGACACCTTTATGTGCAGCTATGTAGAGCACACACACACACACACACACACACACACACACACACACACGCACACACACACAGAGGCCTTTTCGTGTGTTACATGTCCTTGCATAACAAAGATAATGAACATTTATGAGAGATAATGATATGAGGTCAGTGAAAGCATCTTTGGAAGACACACAAAAAAGACGTAAGATAAACGTACTTGTAAAATATAGGAAGCCAACTCGAAGACAATCTCGCTGTCGACTTCAATAAGCTCCTGATGTAAAAATGAACACAGTGGAGAATTCTTTTAATCATACAGTGGTCTTCTATTTACTAGAAGTAAAAAAAATCTAAACAATATACAACTATTAATAACAGAAGTGACTGTGCTTGTCGTTTAGTGAGAGGTGGTGAGTAGTAGGAATCAGGTCACGTATGTCAGAAAGTTCACTTAGTGGACGTTATTATGGGCGTAGGGCAATCATTTTTTATTTAGAAGTGAAAAAAATCGGCCAGGATAAAAAAACCTTGTCATCGAAATAAAAAAAAGTGAGTATTCAACTTGCTTATGTCTGCACCTCATCAAAAAGCATGTCCAATTCTTCAGTTACTGTATTACTGTAAATGACTGTACCTTGTAGATGATTGACTTGGCATTTAGAAAGAAGAGCTCAATAGTGGCATTGTCCTTTAGGTAGGATATACTCTCTATGTAGAATCTGAAAACAATATTAAAAGTGTTAACAGCAATAAAAAGGACCATGGTATTAATGGCACATTATTCATATTTTTTAAGACACATTTCAAACACACGCTTATTATCTGTACTGTGTTTATCTCAGAAAAAGCACAGAATAAACAGGTGACATGGACAAAAATGGTGACTTTAAACAGTTGAAAAATGTCATCATCAGGGCCCAGGTTGACCACGCCCTCTTAGTTGCATCTACATGCTCCACAGGACACAATCTCATTTGGATAGGTCTAGTGCAGACAAACTAAGGCCCTGGGGCCAGATGCGGTCCATTCAGCCCACGAAACCTTTCCAAATTATATAATTTGTTTATATTATCGTTATACTTCTGCCATCCATGCAATACCCACGTTTCCCCAATAGATGGCATAGAAAATGATAAAAGCATTTTAGCCTTTATACATGACTTTTTCATGTCATTTATCTTAGTTCACACGAACGCTCCATCCATCTGCTTCTGACCCGGCCCCTCTGGTCAATTTGAGGACAATTGTGGCCCACGAGTCAAGGTACAAATTAGAGAAGATGGGGCTGAGTCTTATCTCACCTTCTGGGTCTTCAGACTACCTGAGGGGCCAAGTATAGCTTGTCATGCTAAAGAACTGTGTGTTGTAGACAGTCTCTGGCAGTATGGCACCTAGCACCTATACTTTTCTCTCTGCATACGATGGCTTTCCACTGCCATATTACCGGAAATACCCAAACGACTGAGTTGCTGCACATAAGAAAGTTTACAACTGATTAACACAACTGTCATAAGGATTGTGAGCACTTGACTAATTAGTATTGTTGAGGATAATGGCCTCACCAAAGTTTTGAAAGTTTTTGCCATATTTAGCTAAATTACAATAATGATTAATAAAGTTGAAAAATTGTGATATATCAGCAACTATAAAAATACAAATAAAATATAAAAACTTCGATGTCACAACTTAAACAAAAAAGAAAACAAAAACACTTTGAATGTAATTCCAGTCAATGAAACTGAAACGTCTCTGACCAAATGTACCAAAACGAACACAGATTGTGCACAAACTGCACTCATACACCCTTCCACACTCCACATTGTTACCATTGTGTAGTAATTCTGCATACAAACACACTCACTCTACCCAGGGAAGCACAGTAACCCACATCTGGCAAAGTAGTGTTCAGGAAGAAAGCATAATAATGCTGTTTAAATTTAGCTCATGAATGCATGCAATGCCAGAGGGGAGGTTTCAAAATACAGACAGAGAGCACTTAGTGGTAGTCCCACTCTGATGGAAACATACGATTTTCAATATTTTAACGGCCAGATTGTGTCAATACAGTATAGGGTGTGAACATTTAAACACTAAAAGTCACACCGAAGTAGGAATCTGTAGACGTCCAGCTACAATTGACATACATCACATAAACACCACAGAATGTGAATACACCATCATTAAGAACCTTTAGAACAACATTCTCAGTGGGTAACACCACTGCTGATCCTCATCTGCTTTAAATGTTCAATTCTTTTCATCCAAGAGACGATGCCCCTGACCATCAGAGCCTATCCCACAGACACCGGCTACAGGTATCGTAGGTTAATGGCAGAGGACGAAATGATTTCCCAATGCTGTGAAAATGTCTTTAGGGGACAGCTTGAGATCAACTTGGCTATAATCCGGTCGTGTGAAACTGAGCCTTTTTAATCTACAAGGAGTTGAAATGATGGGGATGATGGCTAAGCTGCTGGTAAAGAAATCTGGGTTAGAAAGTAATTTTGAGTGACTTTTTTGACTGAATGTTAAGGACAGGCACAAGAGGCTCTGTTCCCACCCGCTGCTGAAATCCATATTTAGCAGTTCCTGCCACAAACATTTCCAGTAAAAGGGCATTCTCCTAGGCAACAGCAAAACTTTTATCCAGCACAATCTAACTCCCTCTACATAAAAACCAGTAGTACAAGGCTAAGACCAGAAAAATGGAATATGGAACATAACAACACTGGATGTATATAAATAAAGTCATTGTATTTCAGTACTGGTGAGTTTTGTATTTATTTATTTTTATTGCAAGCTGCAAGTGTGTGTGTGCCTGTATGTGTATGACTGTATCACAGGACTGTATCACTGTATGGCAGTTACTGTGTGAGTGGGCAGCTTCCACCGCCCAACACCAGTTAAACAGGTGACACAATAAACAGAACATTACTGTCCATGTTTCTAGTTAATTCCAGTCCCTGAAGAGTGTATGACAAAATGAAGACGTGTTGGGAATCGACAACATCTGCTGTGAGTTCTACACAATACACAAAGGTGCTGGTTCTCCTTTCAGGTTTTGTGTGTGGGAATGAACATGGTAGAGCGGCGTGTTTACTTAAAGGGCTGAGAAATCAGATTATCTTTTTTTAGCTCAGGTGCCTTTCTGCTCCTTTTTCAATTGTCTATTAAATATAAAGTCACTGCACATGGAAACCACAGCCTAGACTCACGCACTTACACACACAGACAACTGCTCTTGATGTTATCTGGTTCCCAAGAGTACCTTATTTGTGAGTGGAGTTATTGTGTGAGAAACACAAAAGCGCAGAGCAGACTAGTTTGTGAATGCGTCAATTACCCTTTCTTAAAAGGT
This sequence comes from Cynoglossus semilaevis, assembly GCF_000523025.1. NCBI lineage: Eukaryota > Metazoa > Chordata > Actinopteri > Pleuronectiformes > Cynoglossidae > Cynoglossus > Cynoglossus semilaevis. The sequence goes on from NC_024312.1 coordinate 10,961,203, forward strand.
CAGATTTTCTTTAGACTGATTTCACTGTAATTTTTTTTTTGATTTAGCCCTTCAAAAGACTGTGACACTGACAAACGTCACGTACATAATATGGGCAAAGCAGTTTATGGGGATGCGACGTGCATCAGACACCATTTATGACTAGTGATTGATGAAGTGATTTTGTTTGTAGACTCACCGAACATAAAAATACAGGACAATAGGACCAGACTTTTTAGGAAACTCGTGCTCCAACACCCTGCGGTCCAACTGCAGCCAGCTGAAATGGCCCCTGATAAAAGACAAAGGAAATGATTCACCGTTATCATCCATCATCTTACAGACAAACGAACATATAGAACACGTCGGACCAATTGTGAAAGTGGGGTACAGTACAGTGGGTTTGAAATAAAATCCTTAATAAAACCCCCACACACAAACAAGGCTTTTGCTAGTATGTAATTGTATGCTAGCATGACTTTTGGCATTACACTAGTTATTACCCAAACATTGGTAAATGTAAATGTCAATTTGTAATCTTTAAAATCCTGATTATTAGGGTTTCATGCATTTTTACCCACAAAGAGAATAATGTTTTTTAAGCACAGTCTGATAATATAAATGAGCTGGCATTTATTTTAGTTTTAGTAACCATTAACAACCCGCAGAATCCCAGTTTCAGTTGAGTTACTTACGTTTCATCTGTGTATGCAATTCCAAAGTACTCCTTCTCCTTGAGGTTAAAGTGAGAGGCCACCAGGTCCAGCAAATCCTTGGCCATTAGTTTGGGCTGCAGGGAGAAATAGACATCGGACGTCAGTGTCTCAGTTCTTATACAGGCTATGATTTGCTGTGATGACTTAGCATTCTGACAAGCAACAATCAGCAGCTCTCGGACTGTTGTACCAGGTGTGTGTGTGTGTGTGTGTGTGTATACTGGGTGTGTTGTTTGATCGATTGAAAATTTGTCATGTTTTTTCACCCTCTCAAAACAAATTAACGGTTTTTGGTACAAACCGCGTACAACAGTTTTCATTAGTGAATATCACCAATATGAATTTACATTAAGGCATGTGGGCTTTCAATAGGTATGAAGGCAGTGTTATATAGATGGCAAAGCTCAAAGTGTAATGGGTGACATGCGGTGTGAGTGAGTGTGTGTGTGTGTGTGTGTGTGTGTGTAAGCTTAACCCAAACCACAGGGTGGACCCCAAGCAGTAAATAGCTTACAGCCGGTTTTATTTTTCTTCTCATTAACAAAGGGATGTTTCAGCCAGAAGGAACACCAACGAGTGCTAAACAGCTTAAAATGTCTCACTTTAACTGATAGTTTTTTTGTCAAGGTTAATTATTTTCATTGTTCCATGAAGGGTCACTGTGCCACTATAATTATATATTTTGCATGGGGGAGGACTCAACAAAGAACAAATGATGACATCAAATTAATTTTGTACACAAATAAATGTAATGTTGTTTTTAAAGTGTTATGTACTGTAGTCAACCCTGCCTAATGTTATATACAGTATTATAACAAAATTAGCTTTTGGACAAATTTTTAGGGTCTTCAGACTAAATTATATGCATAAATAAAAAATAATAATAAAATAATACATAATCATTTACTCTAAATACTAAAGTATAAAGGGGTAAATCGTTAGATTTAGAAAAATCAACACCAAAACATCTGGAATTGGAAAGCATGAGTTAAACCGAGTTGAGAAAATGAAAACAATTTTTAACCTGAACTGTGTCTAACATGTATTTTCCTGCCGAGAGCTATTTAAAGAAATAGAGGTGATGTCATACTGACAGCAAGAATGCACATGCACACACACATGCAAGCACACATGCGTGCACACGCACACACACACTGACCTAGATCTTATAGAACTGTGATGCCCACAGTCATGTTGCTACACAAATGACTCCAGAGAGAGCTCAGGCTGATGCCACAGTGATATACAGTGGTTGATGGTTGTTCCTTCTGGCATTTGCATGAGTCAAACCTGTTGTCTTGCTGATAAAGCAACTTGAGTTTCATGCCATATGACTCCTTTAATGCACTAACGGTGCTACAAACAATAAAATTAGGGTTTTAATTTTAAATTTAAGAATACATTAATTCCCTCAAGAATAAACTGATTCAAACTATGTTTATGTTTTAAATTTAGAACGAGACAGGAAAAGCTATTTTATGAGCTGAAGAAAATTATTAGCCACATCCACAAACACTCGTGCCAGTCCTTATAATTATCTAAACAGAACAGTAGTCATTTTTGCTAAAGGAACGCGTTGGAATGTAAAGGGAGGCTTTTCAGGCTATCTTCATCACATTACTTGTAATGCATGTTTTGGTTCAGTGTGAGACAGATCCATTTGTTGGTCTCTTATTACCACACAGCAGTCCGCTCCTAGTCCCACATGTACCAATTAAAGCTGCAAACAGCAAAATAAGGCCTCACACATTTTTGCATTCAATGAAGACACTGAATGCACAAATAAAATCAGTTTGATTTGAATTTTGGTTATTTTGGACCCGACTGAGAGGCAACTGATTTAACATGGAATATTTAGATGCACTTGTCTTCATGGCCAGAATGAACCAATCATAAAACGGTTGATTGAGACGAGAGGATGAATAAAAGATTTAATGATCATCTTACCATTTTAGTCGTCATGTTTAAATGCAATATTCTAAGTGAGCTTCCAAGTAGACCAGCAGTGACAAAGATTGAATGTTATCAAAGAGGTACATTCATTTGAATGGTGTGGACAGGGCAATGCCACCATCAGTAGTGGTTATGGTTGGTTTGCCATGTAAACCAAAATTATATTAATAATTAAGGTGAAGAAATCTAGTACTGAAGGTCAAATGTGGACAAACGTTTTGATGGTAAAACAATTACGTCTTACACACCAGTGGTAGAAATCCTGCCTACAAGTATCCTTTTTAAAGATTAGCTACATTGCTAATTTTATATTGTGGACAATTTAGTGACTCCAAAAGTCAAACTTTTAGCCATACAGTTTTACTTATCAATGATTACTGGTCAACTTCCAATGAAAGTCCTTGTTTGAAGAAACTTTTCAAACAACTTGTCAATCGTTCCCTTAAAATACTTACTAAACATAACTACAGTATATCTCAGGCTTCTGTTAACAGCTGTTACTCAAAAGACAAAAACATTGCGGTGACTGGAAGATAAAGAATAGAAGTCAGAGGCAAGGCAACAAGTCAAGTAGAAAAATAATTTGACTTGATCCTTAATTGTTCTCCCTTCTTCAAGGTTAATCCCTTACACTGCTCAACCCTGTCAAATCTATGCTAGAACGAAGTGAAACTGCTGACCATCAGGGGGCGCATTATTTTTTATTAAGAACCTATGGATAATACTCACTAAAGTAACAAAGAAGAGGTGAGGTTGTATGTGTTTCATACATGTGTAGGCCTAAGAGAAGCAGTTGTTTTTGCCCATCAGTCCAGGTATAGTTAACTGATCAGTACAGTGTAGTACTGATCCTGTTTTTATTTCATTTGGTGAGGTTGTATGTGTTTCATACATGTGTAGGCCTAAGAGAAGCAGTTGTTTTTGCCCATCAGTCCAGGTATAGTTAACTGATCAGTACAGTGTAGTACTGATCCTATTTTATTTAACATTTTTCATAGCTAAAAAAAGTCTAGATAAAAATGATAATTTAAATACTATGCACAACAGTCAGCATAGACCAGTGTTTATGATGTTCACTGTTCACAGTGCTGCGTCACCTGCTTGCTCAGCAGCATTTGAAACTGATACAAAATCATTAATCATTTTTTTCTCACTCTAAAAATATGTGGGGGATGGGGGAGTAGGAGAACATGAAAAACCTCACCTGTACAAGAAGCTCCAGTTTCCTGTCATCAAGGAGATGGATTTGACATCGCCTCCCCTCTGTCATCTGCAAAAAGACAACCACATACATTTTAGTAAGTTAAGCTAATTAAGTTAGCTTAATATATATAGTACGGTAAAGGCTAAGATGAAACACATTGCACATTACATACTGTAGGTAGAACACACATCAGAAAACCATATGATAATCCTACTCATTCATTTTAGTCTTCACAGTGTAAGCAGAGCATATTGTGTCCGTTTGGTAACGAATCCTGTGCAAATCCTTTTCTCTTTCACATCACAGGATTCAGTACCTTGTAGAACCATTTCAGTACCAATAACGGGATGTTCCACTTTTTGTGAGGTTAGCACCAGTCTTTGATGTTTTCTGATGATTTATGAAATATTTTTCTCACAATAGGAGGATAAAATTCAAATTTCTTGAAAATGGACCTTTAACTTGTTTGATAGTGTTAGACTGCACTACACACACTGAGCTCTTCACTCTGCCTCACTGCCTCTGTTCACAAACAATACTTAATGAATTTATAATTTATAATAAAATACTTTCTCAATAATTTAGCCTTTTGGCACCATATTCCTCTTTATTTTAAATACATCATCGTAACTATCGTAACTACAGACTAAAAGTTGTCTAATTGTGTTCTTCTGCTTATTGGATCTGCGTTGTGGCATTAAGGAACTGCCTCTTGCACAGTTATTTTTTATGAATCTTACACAGCAATGCAAAGACTATAGTTTGTGAAGCAGCCAGATGTCAGTGTGTACTCATGTCACTATACTCGTGTTTGTTGTTGCTTATACAGAGTTGGCAGAATCGAAAGACAAAAAGATCATATCCGTCTGACTTGTTCATCCATAAACAGTAAAAACAGGTGCAATAATGAAGCAGTCAACTGTTGCTAAGCTAATGAAGAGTTTACAGGTACTTCAACTGTAGTTTGTGTTTATAAGTTTCACACATATACACTTACCAGCTAAATGAAGAAGTGAAGTGAGACTGGAGTCTACAGTGCGATGTTTGTTCATACTTTCTTTTGTATTTGTGTGTTATGGATGTTTTCAGCTTAAATGGAGTTTCTCCAGATCTTAACAGGAAGCAGGGACCCTGAGGAACACACAAACAGCTCCCCCTCAGGCACTTCCCACACTTCCCTAACATCTGGAAGAAGTGGGGGGAAGGGGGTGCTATGTGGGTTTATTGGTGTTTGAAAGGGTGGAGAATGAGTGGTCAGAGGAGAAAGACAGGAAAAAAGAGATGTAGGGAGACTGAACGCAAGAGATAAAGGATAGGGTCAATAAATGATCCACATAATCAGATATTTCATAACAAATCCCCACCAAACCACCACAGGTGCCACAAACATGAGCACAGGTGCAACCGGTTTGTAACTCTTTACCACAAGAGGGATCATATTGGCCACCTGAGGCTTTGGCAATGCAGTAAAGGGTGTGTCAACAACAGAGGCATAACATCCACCTACTTTTCCCACCACTCCAGTTAGCTGGTAGAGATCAAACTTTGTAAGAAAGCAAAAACAAAAATGAAGGACGCAAGTTTGTTTTTATGTGCTTTTTTTGTGCTACTCTAAAGGGTTTCGTGTACCCACCCACTAACCATTTGTCTTTTCTACTTTGAGGGTTTAGACTGAGTGCACCTGTGCACACAGTAAGTAACACACACACACACACACAACACTTTGCCCTTTGTGCCCATCTTCTGTCTTGGAGTTACATTTCCAAAACTTTTCATGTTTAAACTGATTACAGGGATTTTAACTACCATAATGACAACTGAGTAATAAATCATTACAATTGATTACAGGATAATACAATTCAGATGAAACAGTCTGATAAAAAATGCATACTGCAAAATGGTGATGAGCTGCAGGGCTATAAGAGTCTTAAAACATTAAACAACAAATCTCATCTTAATTCTAACCATTTTGATCAAATTGAGCCTTGGATTGAGGATTCCCACAAGACTTAATAGTAATCTGTCTTTAGTTTCTATATTATTAGCTAAATTATTCTTTTAGCATCAGTGTCATCACAGTAAAACATAATTATAGAGCAAATAGAGAAATAATACAAGGGTGTTTTGTCTCTGAGTTTTCTTTTGTTTAAACTTGAATCCCAGTATATGTACTGTTATTTATTTTATTCATTCTCCTTAGTAAAATCATAGTTCGCTTCACTTCACTTCTTTTTCCATCGCAAAATATGCTGTCATTAAACACAACATGAGAATAAATGAAATCAAGGATTCTAGGCCTATACATTCGTAGTAATAAATATTGATATATACAATTAAAACTGCATTTTTCAAGTTGTTTAACATTTTATATAACATGAAAGAAAGAAAAATAAAACAGAAAACTGTAAAGGATTAGACTTGTGGTCAAAGGACTGCCACATTAGACTCTAAGAAGCAACACCATATGTGGGACATATACATTTTGAAAGTTCACTTCAGAATCTTCACTCCGAAATTATTTTTCTAGTAAAACATAATAAACTGAAGTTCCAAAACGAAACCTTATCAGACTAGGAACAGTAGAGAGGACTTAAATGTTCTACCATTCAGTAATTAGAAAGAGGAGTAGGGGTTGTCCTATATTTTCTTTGGGGCATAAAGAACCAGAATCACGAGCTTAAGGCTGAAAGTTGAGAGTAAGTTCCTGAATGCTGCCAGTGTTAATGCACCACAAGTTCAATATCACGAAGGGTGAAAGAAGACTTCCCAAGGATGCTACATAATTTGGTGGAAGGTATCTTTTGGAGACAGCAGTGAATGGTGCATAGGTCATTGGACAGATTTGGCAACTGATGTGATAAGCAGGAGTTGTGTGTGTATATGGTGTAAAAAGGGGAATGCAGAAGGATTTAGGGTTTTAAGTCAGCAATGTTAAACAAAGAGTAACGTAAAAGAATGTGAGGTGCTAAAGAAAAGTGTAAAAGTGAAATTCTAGGAGAGAATGTAGCAGGAACATATTGGGTGCTATGTAAAGGATGGGAGTAGAAAGGCTTACAATAAGTTGGACGATGGGTTTGACTGAGAGAACGGTGAACTTCATTTGTAGCTGAAAATTGATTACATTGTTATGTCTTGATGAAGGATAGAAGCAGCAGTGTGCTAGCAAGTCAGCAAGTGTTGAGTGTGTTGAGTTGTAAAAAAAGCACTTTGAGGAGATGATGTCAGTAGAAAGAGAGATGGAAAGAGGTTTAGGCAGGAGATGGTGTAGGTAAATGAATACAGAAGTTTCAGGGATGGTAAGAGGAAAGATGAGAGTCTTCAGGTAATGGATCAGAAAAGAACAGTGGTAAAATAAAATTAGTGTTACAACAGCAGTGTGTCCTGCTAAGTTGTTTAGAGGCAGTGATACTGTCAAAGACAAGAGTTGATGTTGCTAGTTGCTAATTCTTAGGTATCAATGTGAGTGAAGAGGATGGAAAATGACATTTAACTACTTGATAATAGATCAAATTTAAGATGGCTTGGTCACAAAGAGAGATTGTGGATATAAGGTGCATAATTTATTATAGATGACAAGAGGGGAAGAGGGCGTAGGATAGAGGGAAATGGAGGCAGATGATCAACTGTGGCGGCCTTTGAATAGAGCAGCCAAAAGATGCAGACAATAACTCTTCGTGGACATTGCCCACTACACTCTACACTACACTCACGCAATGCATCCAATCAGCCAAAACGGATATATGCACATGAAACTGGTGCTGCAATAATGATGCAGTACCTGACGCCCATCATTTATATTGTATGTAGATAACTAACATAAATATTAAGTTCAGCTGAAACAGACATGAAGTACCCATCCCCAAAATTATAGGACCGTTATCTATACTTCTGGTTTTCCCAAACATGCCTGAGTCATCACTCTCCGCATTTTTATGGGTTTAGGTAGTTTTAGCTGAAAAAAAATTAAATGTAAAAATGTACATGCAACATGGTTTAACTGAGTAACTCTGGTTGCTGCCATTTATTGCCACTCCATGGGGAAACTGTTATTAAAAGATGCACCATGAATATTTTCTTTACAACAGGTATAACTTTTGTCAAACGATAAGCAGAAATTAAATCTACACATTTAATGCTTTACAAAATGTAACACAACAATCCTAATGTATTGCTATAAAAATAGATTGAGTGGAAGTAGCAGGTAGAAACAGAATGCATTGGAGTTTCTGCACGATTGCATATTTGGTCAATCAATTGCCTAAAAGTCTTTTCGAATTAAAACATTCTAATTAAATATGATTTTATTCCTGAATAAGGATAATGGAAAATTAATTTAGTGTTATTGTGTTAAAACATTTTGTTACCTACCTTAATGAAAGATAACATTCTTTTTTTTAATTTATGACTCACCCCCTCTGGCCGGCAGTGGTACTGCTATCACAAATGTAATCAAAAACAACAGTGAAATAACATCTGTTTTCTTTATAACGCCTAAAATTTTAAATTATACGTATTACAATAAAATGTGTTATTCTGTTTCTATGTCAGCACGTCGTTATTACGATTATACAAAGGATTTTGGAGTATCTATCTATAAGCAATTTGAATGATGATGACAACCATGCTGCCTGTTTATTTTCAAATCTGGGCGTGAGCCTATAAAGTTCTGGTCATTTTTTTTGGAACGTTAACTCTCCATAAAGCGCTGCTTTCAGATGTTTGTCTCATAGTGAGAATACACGAACCCAGACAGTTAAGAGAAGATCAAGCATTGCTGCTTACGGTGTTTGATTATTCACACACACCGCTGATGGTGATGCTTGCTTGGTCAGTGCTTTCAACCGGCAGTATCGTTATCATTAAAATTACCTTGCAAACAAACGTCCCCTGCGAGGCTCCAACACAAAAAACACAGGTCCAAAGACAAAAAATCTATATATATATATATAAGAATGTGAAATATAAATCCCAGGTAGAAACCACAGAAAAATCCTCAAAAATGCCGGCCTAGAGGAGGAGGCACATCAGCATCCATGTCAGTGAACATTACATCGTTAGGAGCAGCTGAGGTCGTTGTTTTCCCCCCGAATCCACTGAACACTACGCAACGCCTGGCCATCCAAGGCCAGAGAAGACCCACGGAATAACGACGTTCGCCCAAAACTGGCTCCCTCGTATCCCTCCTTTCGAAGGTAGGAGCTTTTCATGGGGTCTAGTCCTGGCCGGCCAACAATCTCCGCCTTCTCCTCCTTCCCTTCCTTCTGTTTCTCGTTACCGGCAGAGTCCACCATTAACAGTGTGTGAACGCGCCGATAACAGCAGACCGTACCATCAATGAAAGAGTTGAGGGGGAGGAGGACGGAGAGAGGTAAGCGACAGGGAGATGCAGGTAATGGTCGACCGTGGTCCAAGTGACAGCGCGTCACTCGCTGTCACCGTAGTTTCCTAAATTTACGGGAATAATGGAAGGGAAGATTTGGGGGCGGGGAAAGGAGGGGTGAGGGAGTAAGAGATTTCTGTTTCAGCAGCAGCAGCTCATCCTGCTTTGAGACACTGAGCTCTTTCTCCCCCTTACTCTCCCTCCTCCCGTCACTCACACACATACACACAAATCCGAATATACTCTCGTGTCTAAATTAAAAAGGACACAGATTACGACAAAAGGAAGTATTTCTACCGCTCACTCCGTGAGCTGTTTCCCACAGTGTCAATAAATGCAAGCGCTAATCCTAATCCGTAACATTTTCCAAAGCTTTATCAACTCAGAATTTAAATCTCCTTATGAAAATACAGAAATACTACGATCACAATATTTTGGTCAATCTCCCATTGAAACCCGTCTAAACAAATGTGAACATATGCCTTTAATCTCTAATCTAATCTCTGTACCAACCTCTATCTCTTTGCCCAGTGGTTACAGTGGACAAGAGTTAGTGTTATACTGTTTTCTTGGTGAATGCTTTTTGCTTCCTCCAAATTAAATTTTAAAAATGGTCAAATATTTGCGAAATATTTTTTTACAGTAGCTCTCCATTTTGCATGTCCCTATCGTTTGTATATGTTCTGCACTTATGGCAGAATAAAACAAAAACACAATATACTTTACCTACTCATTTTGACAGCCTAAAAAGTTGAAGTACGACTGATTAATGACTTCGACTAGTGATCACTGTCTAACATCTCTTTAAAATTAGCAGACAACTTGTTTCTATACATTTAAACCATATTTTTTATTTAATTCACCCCTTGTCCCAACACGCATGTTTTCTACCTCTTTCTTCCCCCACACACACAAACCTGCTAGTGCTTAGTTTGGCTCAAATGATTTCTGGCCCACGCTTCACTGCAGCCTCTGACTTTCTGAATGACCTAACTAAGATAACTGTGTTCATCTAACACAGTTGGGACAGCAACTGTTGAAACCACAAGCTGTTAATGAAACAAAATAAAGCTCATTGCTTGACATGATAGCTTGATAATAATCGTGTGCTTTAAAGGTAGAGATAAGCCCTTACACATCACTCATCTCTCAATAAATAAATAAATACATGTCAGGGTATTTTTTTTAGGTTTGCAGAATTCATGTGAAAGACTCCTTGCAAAGACAGCAAACAACACCCAATTAAAATGAACTTAACTTTAAAGTGGTCTTGCTATCATAACTTTTCCTTCACTAACTTCAGCCTTCTTTGCAGAATGCAGAAGGTCACATGAGAAGTGAGGAGGTGTGTTCTTTCCCATCCTGCTGGATTTTTCTGTTTCCGGATATTTTTGGCCTGTTCCAGACACAGGCCTGGTCTGTCCAACATAAACATCCCCAGCTTATTCGCTCGGTTTCAACACACACACACACACACTACTTTTTCTTCCTCATCCGTTAACCCCATATCTCTTTGTAATCTTTATGAATTACCTCTTACATTTTGGCAGGGGATATGATTATCTTCAGATAAACTAAGGTCAACACATTTTACAGAAAAGGCCAGAGAGCAAAGGAGAGTGAATGTAGGGAAGTTGTTTGTCCACTGATTTCCCTCCCTTACCCCAACAGTATGCTGTCAACTTTTAACAACCGCCAGGGACAGCTACCAACAGACACATATAGGAAAAAAGTCTCATCTGTGTGACCTATTTGGGTCCTGATAGATCCTTGTTGTTTAGTTGGGAGCCTCTATTCTGGGCCAAGGTGCTGATCGGATGTATTTAGTGTATATGGAACATGAGAAAAAAATATGAACGGGCGAGGTGACTTTCATAGTGAGTGGATTGTCACAGTCAAGTTGACGGTCTGAGTTAAAGAAGGTGACCTACATTGGTGATACATGATATAAACAGAGGTTTAGGCTGATATGACACATGCCATAAAAGACTGCTTCGTGATGCAGTCTTCGCGATATAGTTAAATAATAACTATGACATGACTTTAGTTTGCATGCCGCAGCACTTGCATATGGTGCAGATTAGATTTCAACACAACATGCAGTCTTGCTGCCGTGGCCCCAAAGGTCCAGGGTTTTCACAGCTCTATAGAAAACAAAATATAAAAATACAGCCTGCCCAGAAGTTATCTTCTGATATGTATGGTGCCTCGTGTAGAAACAGAGTTGAGATAGGCTGGAAGGATCATGTAAAGATGGCCAGATGGCTGGAATGGAAGCTTCAGAGATGTGGGTTTTCTCCATGTGGATGTAGCATATATTTGGTTTGTGTACATGTATGCTGTATGTGGGTTTTTCTGTGAGAGACCAACTTCCTACATGTAATCATGAGTCACTTTGGGACAGAAATGTGGTTCCACTAATAACATTTTAAATGGGAAAAACACTCATACTTGGGAACTGTGGGTATTTATAACCCAGGAAATGGAACAGGGACTATGATATAAACTGACAATTTGAGACTTTTTTGAAAACATCTCTTTAATGCTCTTAATTCAATATATTCTTATCTGTACCTATTATATATAATCTATTTTTTGTATTTGTACACTCTGTGTTCTTGACTTGCCTTTTTTAATAAATATGTCAAAGACAAAACTAATACATTTTTGAGTGAGTGTTCGTACATTTTCTGTAAAATATACTCCGAAACAGGGGGCGCCAGCTAAAATCTTGTCTAAATTAGTTAGGACCACTATTGGAAAAAGTGTTTCAAAACAGTAGTTTAATAAGTTCTGAAAGTCTAGAATTCCTGTTTTCATTCCTTAAATTCCAGACCAAAGAAAGTACTTAATTGAAAAATCCACTAGAGGCACTACTACCACACTGTGGGCGTATGTATGTGATTGTGGAGAGAGGGCTGGGTGTGCCTGTCCTTACATCTGCTTCGTGTTTGGGATTTAATAGATCTGAAGTGACTCAGTTACTAAAGAAGCTTCTGAAGTGATTGGGTGAAGAGCAAGGTGACTTACAACAAAGACACCAACAAGGAGAGCATAAGAACAGGAAAAGTGTTGCCATGAGGGTTGATCTTTGCATGCCTATTCGTGTGTGAGACATGGTCAAGTCTGAGTCACTTACAGGGCATGGATAGTCCCCCTGCCTCCGTATTGCTTACACACACACACACACACACACTTCTCTTCCCAACTCATAGCTTTTAGACCCCACTTGTACATCTTTGTAAAAACCAGGGTGTTGGGATAATACTCAAATACTCAAGGGGACAATACTCAAATTAACCCAGAACTATTTGAAAAAGCTCAAGGCAGCACATTCATTTGTTGTGAGAGAACCGAAAACCGAACTTTGCACTGATATGTCTAAGGGCAGACTGAGATTAAATTCACATGAAGAAAGGGCACTTTTGATGTTGATCTACATCTCTGGCAGAACTCCACTGGAGTGTCAGTACTGTAACTATTAGAAGCGAGCACGTAAGAAAAAAGAAACAGTCATGGGTGGCATTACAGTAGATCATTGATTCATTATGTTGCTGTAACAAAGGTGTTTAATGTGGTGTAATAGTCTAGGTTTTCTAACTTTAGGAATGTTTGTCTTAGATAGAGAAAAGAGCCTAAATGGAGACCAAACACAAAATAACAGTCAGGCCTGTGGATACTCAGTAGCGACATCACTTGCCTTGCAGTACTGTGGAAAGACGTGGATACCCTCTCTACATAGAACTGCTGGGTTTGTCCAGTTGGTGTCAGCTGCATTCAGGGCTGGAGACATGCACAGAGAATACTAATGACATCATGAAAGGTCTTAGTACTGAACCAGACATGGTCAAGTGAATACTGAGTGGCAATCATTTTGCAGAGTCACAGCGAGAAAAAACTCAACACACAAAGAATGCATTTGGGTTCTGAAACTTTTGAGAAGTCATAGTGGCTAATCTGTAATTTAAAACTCATTATGTGACGTTTTATATGCAAGCACAACTAAAACAATCCAGGTCTAGAAAGTGTGAAATAATTAGAAGGGTTTCACAGACAAAGAGGAGAAGGTTGTATGCAAGGGCGTATAAATCATTCAAAATTGTTTGTTTTTTCTAGCCTCATATTAGTCTAATGTCTACTGTAGGTATAGATTTTCTTTGTGACGGTGGATTCATTGTTTTTACAGCAACACATGTTGAGAAACGATCTTCTGTCTTTGCATTTGGGTACAAAAACTGACTTTTTTGACCAGCGACATCACTTTGAGCTGACCTGACTGCCATAGTTTCTTATGTCCTCTATATGAAAACAGAGCTGAATATAGCCCAAATACTTCACAGCGTACCACACACATTGGATTTAGTAACAAAGTTGTTAAAATAATAACTTTGAGCAACATTACTGATTTAAATGGGATATCAGCAGGCATTATTATCACTCCGATCCAAACTTTTTTTCTTTCTCATGAACAGAGTGGGCTTACAGTACATTATTCATTCATTATCAACTGCTTAATTCTTTTTAGGGATTAGGCAAGGAAGACTCACACACACACACACACACACTCACATACCTAAGGTCGGTTAAGAGTGTCCCATCAACTTAATCCCCTGTGGGAAGAAGCTGGAATAAACCCACACACAGACAGGGAGAATGTGCAAAGTCCACAGGGATGAACAGTGACTACTTACAGCAGGGGTGCCCACATTTGTTTTGGCTTGAGCGCTACTATTCAAATGACCAGGCTAAAGTGATCTACCTACAAAGATATTGTTAAATATATTTTACTTTATATAATCTGAACATACTTCATAAATGCATTATATGTTAGGGTACTTATTAAATGCATGTCATTTATGGCACAACTTAATTTAGTTCTTAAATTATACAGTATGGTTACTATTGGTATACTATTGTACACACACAGAATTACTTTTTTAATTAATTTATTTAAATTGCTCAAGACCCATCAACATTGCAACAACATTTGCTTCTGTGTTCCATTAACATTGTATATACTAATGTTTAACATGAGAACCATTTTTTCCAAACCCTTTTCATAAAACAAGTTATACATTTTGCCCTGCAGACAAAAACATTTAACAACAAAGTCAGGTGTGTTGGCTGTCTAAAGTAGTGACATAAATCAGGCACGCTCTACAACAACAACCGAACAAAACATATTCCACACTTTTACACCAGGAAGAAGCCGCAAATCTAGTGGCAGATGAAAGTAAAATAAATGCAAATAATGTTATTGAATTTAGTTATTTTTCAGACATAAATCTTACAGATCAATTCTCACAATACTAAAAAGACAATTTCTTGATTGAATGTCATCAAGTATGCCTTCTAACACTTGCAGCCTGGCTGTGAACACCCTAAGGATTTCTGTATGAATAAGGTGAGGTGACAATTGTTTATACTTTATTGTATATATTTCTTAGAGAGTGTTATTTAATAGAGAATCCCAATTGCACAGTAATAAACTGCCCTTCCACCTGATTTGACTGACTGGATTAAATGGGCCACTCTGAGATGTTATATCGATTCAATGGGTCGATTATGCTCTGCTGAGTTATTGAGTTTCCATGAACTGTTGGTACCAGGGATTCTGTAGCATATATGTGTGTTTTATACACTATATGTATCATATACATTTTATTGTTGAAAGACAAATGTATGTATTTGTATTTATTCAGCTGCTATTGACTTGTTTCTTCTAATAATTATCTACAATTTCTAAATAAAATTTGGTAAGTCTAAGGGGCAAGCTAGTCCTTCATATCACAGGATTATTATCCATGGTGAAACCAATATAGTGTTCTTCTGTTGTTCTCTAGTGCTTCAGTTTCATGTCACAGAATAGAAGACCTCTGTTTTTCAACTCTACAGCATCAGTTTCCCATCCCCCTGGTATTGCCCTTTTAGCAGAGTCATGAGAAACCCAGAGAATGTGTGAGATATTTGAATGGTGTGAACTTTCCAAAATGAATCAGAGTTTGGCTGAAGGTAAAGACGTTCGACTCTCACCAACTGTAATTTATGAGTGGGTGTGTAAATATTTGCTGCGCTGGGAAGGTTTGGTATGACAGTGCGCTGTTCCCACGAATCTGTGTATTTGCAATGTCCTGCTGGATCTTGGAAAAGGTCATGTAAACTCTGTGATGTAAACAGACATCGCCACAGTGCTGGCTTTTTGGGGCTTTTACCACATATAGCAAAGAATGCTCCTCCTTGTGATGGACAAATACCAGAAAACAACATGTTTTACTTCATTCCAATCGTACATATTCATTTATTTACTAGTAATGGTAACAGTTTGCCGTTCCCTGACTTAAAATAGACCATAGTTGGGAAGTCCTACAGTTACAAAAAATACTTTTTACTCCTTCCTGTCGTTCACTCACTCGTTTCTTGGTTCTTCATCAAAATCTTTCTCTGATTTCCCTAAGGCGGGGGTCACCAATTAACATTGACTGTAGGTCAAATATTTTTCAAGCCATTACATGGTGGGCTCAAACAAAAAAAGACCTCCTTATATGGCATGCATTTGGTGCATAAAAGATGGAGAGGTATTCATTGAAAATGAACAACCTCCACAGGGGGCATAGCAAAACCAAAATGTTTTTTCCTTTACGTTATCATTAACAATAAATGTGGAGTCTGCGTGCAGTAGTGTGTAGAGAATCTTTTTATTCCAATAAAGATTGTACAGTGGAACCTCGAGATACGAGCGCCTCGACATACAAGAAAAGAGCAATCCTTTGAGCAAATTTTTGCTTCAAGATACGAGTAAAGATTTGAGATACGAGCACGCTTACAGACAACGACGCTAGGTGGCTGAGCACTCAAAGCAGCCCACGCCACCTTACTCGTTCACTTGACGTGTTCGGTGACTTCTGTAAGCATCGCTTCCATGATTTTCTCTCTATTTTGTGCATTATTTAAGAAACCGTCCTAAAGTAAAAAAAAACAACAAAAAACTTAATTCTAAGTTTATGTAAGTTTCGTAGTGTATGTGTAAGCTATGGTACGGAATCAAGTGTCTACGTACTGGCCAACTTTCTTCCCTCCCTTCCTCACATCCCGCCATTAGCCACTACTGTACTGTGTCTCGAAGGTAAGAACTCAGTAAGAAATTATTCAAGATACGGGCACCTCGAGTTACGATCTCGGTCCTGGAACGGATTATGCTCGTATCTGGTGGTTCCACTGTATATACTTTTATTCTGATAACTACCCACTCTTCCTAGACATAGGCTGATTGCATACTATATGTACGTACATTACGTATGGCCAGTGAAAAAGTCAGTCTTTTAATCAAAGAATTCAATGAAACGCATGAGAGGAATGAATTGACCGTAAATACCAGTGAACTGCCTACCATTTTAAGAGATATCAACATACCCAGATATCCACAAACGGTCTCCACAAGGAGACCACACATTTTACTCTAAGGGAGTATTAGGCCTATTACTATATAGTATATTAGGGGATTGACAGAAAACCAATTTGTCAATGCATCAACGTGAGTGGCATTAGTCAATGCCCTGGGCTGAGTTAAAAAGCTGAAAGCATTATTGACATCTGACTAAAAGTCAAAATCACCTTATCAAATTGGCGGTAACGTTACTCTGTGTGGTGGAAAGTTTACATACAAATTTAATCTGATTTACACTTCAGTCTGATCCAAAATGTAAAAAATACAGATGCACCACTGAGACTGATTTTAGTTGTACGTGTAAACATATATACTTGACAGGGTTTACATTTGATCAGATCAATTTAGAAGAATACATTTGACAAGTGAAGCCTGACTACACAGTGACATACATTTTCTATATTTGCTTGCTCTGAGAATTTTAGGTTAATTCCTTCATTCACTGTGGTAAAAACACGACCATACACCCAAACAAGTGTATTGACGAATAAGGATGCAGACAAACAAACTCTTGCCAGCTAATCATTCTGTCCACATTGTTGGGCAGAAATGCTGTACCTTAATGAGGATTACTCTGGCACACCTACAAGAAAAGTCTTTGATATTAACGAAAACCACCACACAGACATAAATTAAACAGATACTCATGCTCTGTGCCAGAGACTCAGACGACGTCCTTAACATATTTATGGCTTTTTTTTTCTCACTGTCTTCAAATTCTGTCACAGCAGAGTTCCCACATAAATCAGAAGTACTCAGCCACCCAAGCAAGCACACCAAGTAAATTAGGACTAAGTCCTCACAAACAAATGAGTCGCAGACAGTGCTGTCCTTCATTTTTGAGAAACGTTATCTGTCTAACATAAGACATGGATGGTAAAAGGATAATTCAGGGATATTTTGAGGACTTCATATTCTATTTTTGGGGGGATGGCGGTCAGTGTATTCATCCTATTTTTTCCCCTTGCCTTACATTCAATCTCAGTTTTTGCTCTTTTGTCCTTCTTCCTTCCCTTTTGCTCAATACTTCCATTCAAGCTTCATGAGACTAATTTTAAGCAGAGATGCGAAATTAGTTGGAGTTCAGACTTGACACACACACACACACACACACACACATTGTTCAGCACAGGACCACGTAGGCCTTTCTCACCATAGCTACCCACGCTGAAGCCAACTGTCTCCATAGAAAGGATAGATATCAACAGCTCTGTGCATTCAGCCTTTACTTACAGCCAGGCTGTCATAACCTCTTTGTTTTGCGCTGGGTACTGGTGTGTTTTAGACTTTTACAGAGTTTCTACATCTGCAGAAGGATTTTTCTTTAGGAAACATGGGAAAATGGGACAAATCTAATCAGAGCGGTATAGAAGAGAATGAGAAGTAGAGAAAAGAAGGGTGGGAGTCTCCCCTATTTTCCCACTCCAGCTCTCAGACATTCTTCCTTTTGAGCTGCATCTAGGGAGGTCCCTTTAAATGTGAAATGGAGTGTAGTGCAAGAGGAGCCTTAGGAGGATTCTTTAACTCCAGTTATTTCAACATTTTTCCCTTCCTTTCGTTCCATTTCCAACGTTTTCCCTTTTCCTTTATCCCTATGGTCTCTCTAACTGGACAAACTAGCCAAACATTCCTTATCTAACATCTTTAGGGCTGGTTAAAATCTTTTGGAATCAATACTGCAGCAAGATCAAGCAACGCTCCAGGTGTTACAAATGTCAATACTACATCAAATAAACAGAAGCAAACCTAAAGGCTGTTTCCAGAACAATTCAATTATGCTTGTACCACTTTTGTCTGTAATTTCAAGTTAAATGGATCGGGATAGTGTTCTTCTCTGTTGATGCAGGCAAATTGTTTTAAGGGAACAAGGATTATTTAGCATTGCTCTGTCACCAACTTCTAGCTTTCAGGCCTATGGTAAAATTGACAGTAAAGCTGTTGTTGGTTGCATAACTGACCTGCAAGTGAATGTGAAGACTTGTTTATATGTGTGTGAACATTTTTGTTCCTGACAGTGATCCCTCGCTTCCCAGCTTCAAATCTTCACTCCCCTGTGGTGCCTCTGACAACAATATGTTTCCTTGGAGAGTGAGTTGCCCTTCTCAAACCTGAAATGTTTTTCTGGTTTGTTTAACAACCCTCACATTTTGTGTTGCCAAGCAAATGTTTTTTTTTCTTTCGTTTTTGTCTCTATATAGAGTTTCTTTTTAGAGCTGTATAAATGAATGTAGTCTGATAGGACGGTTCATTTAAAACATCCCTAACTGAATCTGTTTGGTGTATTCAATACCATGTGTACATGACCATGTACATCTGTTAAGATGCTGAGTTTTACTACTGATGCTTCTTCCTTTTCCCCATAAATGATACTTCTTTTACTTTCCCTAAAGGAGTATAATAATGTTACATAAGGAATCTGACACAAAGGAAAAAATAAATTCATACTCTGTTGTGCAACACTACATGTGCAAAGAAACAAAACCAGACAGGATCTTTCATTTTCTCTGATGTTGTGAACCAGGGACATTTTGTGTTTATATGAAGGGTAATGGGGTAGTGTTTGCCTGCTTGTTGTTTGTGTGCCCCAGGTAAAAGGAATGTGGAGTGAATATTTTCATCTCTTCCCTCTGGCATTAACAGTTTGCATTTTATTCATAAACAAATTAAGTATGTTATCCAAAGAGATGTGTCATAGTGACCCATATTCCATTAATATGGAACAGTTAATTTGAAATGGTGGTGGGATAGTTGAAAATAAACTGGAAAATCCATGCTGACAAATTATCCTATAAAGAAACAAGGTTTAGGATATAAAGATTAAATGATTATGGAGTATTTCAGAGCTTCACACAATCAGGTGAAGACATGACTAATCAGACAGTCAACCTTAATTCTGTCATCCAGGGGAAACAATTAGTTGATGAAATCCTCTCTTACATGAGCCACATTTATTCACATCACATCGTGTATTTTAAAACTGCAATTGTCATTCCACAAAAAACTATCTTATGACCCATTCCAGAGAACATGCTATGAGGAGCAATGTGTTCAACAGAGATGGCGGCAGTTGTCACTGTTCTGTTCTCACTGTAGCAGTGTGTGAAAATACAGTTTGACACTGTCTGATGCTGGCTCATGAAAATCCTGGCACACATCACATATGCAGGTTCAGTTTTGCATCCTTTTCACGCTGGTTCCACTGTAACAAGGGGTTCCCAGGTAAGGTTCCCCAGGATTGATTCCAAATCACATCTCACACACACAAATTGCACAGCTGCAATCAAATATGTTGCAGTCCCTCAGCACAGACACACTGGCGCTAATGCATTTTTTCATGATTCCAACAACTTTGCTTAAAAGTCACAGACATGAGTCAGCTTGCAGGTTAGAGCCTGTCTGAACTGTTAGATGAAGGGTGACTTTGTTACATGCCCTGCACTTCTACAGTGCTCAGCCTATAATCACTGGATTTATAACAATAGCAGTGAGCAGCTGCGAAAATAATCATTCTGGCACAAAGGGTCTGGCACAACACACAGAAAAAAGACAGGCATTTCAATAAAAATAAAAAATCAGTAATGAAAAAAATATATTCGTCCACGTGGCTGACAATCGTGACAGGAAAACAAGGAGCCTTTCCAGGAAGGGTTCTCTTTTAGAGAGACCCCTGAGTATGAATACATTTACTGTGACAGAGACAGAGACCGAGTGATGGACGGACTGACAGACTCTACGTGTTTCCTCACAGCAGTATCCTCTATGTTAACTAAGAGACTATGCTTAAATCACTGTCAAAAGCAAAACAACACAGCAAGACACACGGGGAGAGAACTGGAAACAGAGGAAGGGGTTTGAAAAATTAAAGTTAAAGAATTCTGTAGGAATGGTTCCTTACCCTCTCTCCGCTGTTTCTTCGGAGAGTCCCCGCCGGCAGCTTAAGCATCATCCGGCGGGCTCTCCTCGGTGTTACTGAACCTTCGACAACCATGGTGTGGACCGGAGCGTGTATATCCGTTGGTGTGTGTGCATGTGTGCGAGGGTGTAAGGTGGGAGTCCTCCCCGTTCTGTCCAGCCTGACCCGCAAGGTTTCACACGAGCCTGCGTGTGTGTTCTAAGTGTGTGTTTGTAGTGTGTGTGTGTAGCAGCACCACACTGATCCTATAAGCCTCTCTCTGCCTCTATTTGCTGCTGTGTTAAAACATACTCCATAGCTGCCTTACTCAGTGACGTTTTCACTCAGACGCTCAATCTGGCGTTGAGTGAGTATGTAGAGAGGGAGCGGGCTTTGTTTCTCTCTCTCTCTCTCTCCCTCACACACACACCCACCCACACGTTCTCTCTTTCTCTAGCAACTCCCCCTCCCTCTGGTTCTCATAACCAGGTCATTGGATTAATATGACGTTATGTCTGTCATTAGCATACGCACACATGTCACGTGGTCCAAGTTGCATCTCGGTACACACACGGTATACTCCCGACATACACAAGGGGATGGAAATCTTGAGAAGAATATGTTGTATGTTTGTATTGTTAATAATAATAATAATGATATTAAAAATAATATTATAGCTTTTTAACCCCTACGTCAACCTTAAATCCCTTTAACCACAATAAATCTCAATCATTGTGCAGAGTCAGTCCTCTCTGCATCCACGGTGGATTTAACACGTGCATTAAAGCTATTGGACTCAAGCGTTGCGGATGCACAGTGAATTATTGCCTTATTCTTCTCATCACCCACTATAGAGTGTCAATTCAAACACCACTGCGTTTGCCAGTGCATCGATACTAGGTCGTCAGCTGATTAACTAAAGTGGATTATCAGTGCAGTACACACGTGCAGGTATATACAAATGTACTAATGAACACATACATAAAGCAAGTGAACATGTACAGTACTTTGGTGGATAGATGTAACATTATACAAACATAATGTTGACTAAACATAAACACACACACTCTCGCTCTCTCACTCTGCTTCACGCACTCACACAATCTCTCTTCATATGTGTGTGTGTCTGTGTATACATCAATAAGCATACACAGAAGTATAAACAAAAGTAATCTATGACTTGTACGGTTTTGTAACTGCTAATTTAATAGTCAAAATTCAGCAGCATCCAAAAGAGAGAATCACAGAATGATACTATGGGCACGTCACAACACTGCCTGGCTTTATGGGACTGTTTGACACCCCTGTACTACACACTGAAACTAATGTCTCTTTGGAGAAAAAAAACAAACAGCTTTTGCCGAGAACCCATGCTGGATTGAGATAATCTTGGTGGCAAAGCAGCTCTTCCAAATAATATGAACCACCTTAAAGGCACATTTGACTGTGGAGGAGATGAGACATCACTGGAAATAGCACGGCAAAGGAAACTGTGGGCAGCCACTGCCTTTCAAAGGAGACAACGGGGGATGGAGGAGAAAAAAGAAGTGATATGGAAGGAACAGCAGTGAGGGGAGGGATGTTAAGCTGTGGCTTCAGGCCATATTAGCGTAGTAGGAGATGTGGGGATGTTGGGGGAGAGAGGATGTGGATGAATGGAAGGGGGTACATTTGTGGTGTGCACAAGGGGGAGATTCAATTAAAATACAAGAGGATATGCATTTTTAATCATGCCAACTCATTTCCTGATGTGGCTGTCCGCCTTTTTTGAAAGACATTCGCTCTCCTTGTGTGTGTGTGTGTGTGTGTACATGCATGTCTGCGTGCATTCTCGCAGCTCATTTGATGAGCAGCACAATACACAGTGCTTTGCCAGGAGCTGAAATGATGCAATGAACAGACACTGTTTTTAGCAGGAAGACGGGGAAAAAAAGGAAAGAGAATGTCATGCATATCTCTCTTTACACCAGCATTAATAAATAACATTTTGTCCTTAAAATGAAAAGAGTAGCGGAGCCTTTACAATTTCAAACCCATTCCTAACCACACTATTTATACATTTTGAAACAGGATTGCAGAATTTCTGCAGGCAGGCTTGACTCGCAGAGGATGTGTGCGTCAACACTGAATGCAGCCTTGAATGAAGACCAAAATACAAGTGATGACCTTAAAAAGTCTACGTGATTCAGCCTCCCCCAAGCTTCTTGCCCACATTCAAGGCAACAAAAAATTGACCTAGATTTTCACAGTAGAAAAGGCTCTAAAAGAATTCCGTGCTTTGGCTAATCTCGGTTTTCTGAAACATTTATATGCAAAGCACTGAAACTTGCTGCCGTCCTTGAGCATCAGCGTGCATTCAGCTGCAGCACAGATATGGACTCTGGGGTTTCTCCTTTACTATAACAGATAAAGGCATTCCACCAGGAATAAAATAACTGTGAAGATCCTCATAACGGGTTAATTTACACATACAGATTTAGGCTAAGCCTGAGTTCAGAGACCACACACTACATTTATTATTTACTATGTACATGTTTGACAACAAATGTTTTGAGTTTAGAGTAGGGATGTTCGATAATCTCGGCCGACCGATATCATCAGCCCGATATTAGCCTAATTCTGTAATATCTGTAAGAATTGTTATCGGGTTTTCCTCCAATACTGAAAACCTGATAACACAATGCCTGGGTTTCATCAAACGAGCTGTGCTCTAAAAATAGATTTGGGGAAAAACAACTAATGGTTGCCTTTTTATAAAGATGTAAAACCAGAGAATCAAATTAAATTTTAGGTGAAAGATCGAGAAATTATTCATGAAAAGATTTGGAGAAAGTTGGGAAAAATACCTATAAGTGCAACTGACTACATCTAATTTTTTTTTTACAAGTCTGGCCAAAAGCAACATTGATGTCTATCAACATGTTCAGTTTATGTCAGTGGACACAGTCTTTCTAGTCTCCAATACCAATCGGAGTCTCCGATAGTTATTATCAAAATCATTTGATAAACCAAGTAGGATGCTGACAGGAAATACAGCTAAGAAGCGTATTGATATATTTTTGCAAATTTTTCTCTAACCTAGAGATGACATGCAATGTACAGAAGACCTGTCACAGAGTCTGTATTATACCTGTCCAGAAAAAGAAGGTAAAGACTTCGCCAACTTACAAAAACATCCATTAGCATGTGCTCCAACGTCACCTCAAAGTCCTCAAGAGTAGCTGCAAGAGTCATTGTCTGTCATTCAGAGGAAATACAATCAGACGAAATCTCCCAGTGTGGACTCAAAACCTAGTTTTCATCTTTCGCTTTCACCACCTTATTGTGTGTCACTGTGGAATAGTGAGCCAAAGGCGATTCTGCAGTGTCCATCCAAACTCCTTTGTAGGGCTTGATCCTTCATACACCACATCCAACGGCGGTAGTCAAGTTCTGAACAAAAGCCAAATCTATCTCCGGCATCAGTTGGCTCTGAAAAGTGTTTGGATACTGATGAGGTCTTTATAGGGTCCCAAAGAGGGAGTGGACTTCCCTGAAAGGGCTGATGAGTACTGGTCAGACTTAGTAACGAGTCGAGGCCATAACCTTGTAGTGTCTAGTTCAGATCTGAGTTCTGTCCATGAAAAAAATCAAGATGTTTCTAGAATGCAACTGAGATAGTGTCTCTCAGATACAGCCATGAAGCACAATGCAGAAGAACAAGGTCTGATGGGAGCATGCAGTAAGTGAATCTGTCCCGCATCCGGTTCGTGTTTTTTAGACGACATTTTCTAACTTGTTTGAACGGGTTTTTCCACTCTTTTCCCCTTTCTCCCTCTTTTTTTGTCTGTGTTCTTTCAGCTCTGTAGCCACAGTGGAAGCCTTTGTCTGGAGGAAGAGCCTGGAGCAGCTGATGCCCAACTCTGGGTGCTCTTGGCAAGGGTCATCCTCTCTCACACTGAATCTCATCAATGGGTCTTTGTTGGTACTTTATTATAAGCTCTTGCCAAATACTAAACCTCCGTGATGGACAAGGGAGACATGAGCAGAGACTGCATTCACTTATGACTTAAAGCTAATGTAACAGTGATGGGTACAGGTTAAACAAGGTACAGGGGGTCCTGGGTTTACACTGACCTTGACCTACGGCGTTACGCTGTTGTCGCCAACACCTATGTGTAAATTTATTAAAATAGTCTTGTTTCCTCATTTTATCAAGGAAGACAGTTTACATTCCGGTGGTACACCTTTTTTTTTCTCCCGTTTTGCCCTTCATTATGGCTCACAAGCATGGTTTTGTCAGATCAAATTATAAAGGACAATAAAGAATTCAACAGCACACACTCCTTGTGTTCTTCATTGCTGTTCACTGTGACTAACTTCATGTAAAAGCAATGTATCTGTAGCGAAAAAATTTGAATTACATCCCAGCTAGCAACTCAGCTCTGACGTAAGTCGAGGAGCCCATTTAAAAATGGGCAGGACACATGGGGTAGAAGCCTGGTTGGCAAGGAGATGGCACTGAGAGGGAGAGGGGGAGAGAAAGATGGGATGGATGGATGGATGGATGGATGGATGATGGATGGGTAGCTAGGAAGGTGACAGAAGTGTGCTGCTGCTGTAATGCTTGAATGATAGTCAAGCCTTCAGTCACTAGGTGGCAGCAACTCATACAGTGGTTTGTACAGACATGAAAATACGTACGTATTATCAGGTTCTCAATTCTAATTCAGGGGGTTAAATTTTTTTTTAAATACTGTTACTACAAACAGTACTCCTTTTGAAAAAACTTGGTATTATTGCCATAGTTTCATTTTCATAAAACAAAACAAAACTCTGGAACCAGTTCCAACTGCCTCCGTTATCTACTGTACACACCCAACCACTAACACTTGTGTCCTATGTGTCCTAATGTATCCTTTATAATAACACACTGTCTCCACCTTTTACTCTTTCTTGATATCTTTCTTTGTCTTAGTGCCTCATTGACAGCCAGTTTGATCTCTTTCTCATCTCAAATTTAGATCCAGAGACAAAGTGCTAATGGCATTTGTACTTTGACATCCCTTTCCTTGTGAAGTCCAAAAGAACAGTCACTCCTTAGTCTTCACATCAGCTCTGTGGTCGGATGCAGCAGGACGTGCACGGACCCCTACCACAACCAGCACACAAAAACACACACCCACACAGTCAAACTCACACACGACAGAGTGTACACATCCATCATCCCTTTGTTGATCCCAGGAGGATTTTCCGTCGTCCTTATGCTGCTTCTGGAGCTGTGAATATGTAATAATTCCTCCATTAATAACCAAGGAAATCCCTTTCATTAAAACGTCTCTCATGTATTATTAATACGCCATTGATGGTACATGGCTACTCTGACTTGGGAAGCAGGTGGCCATGGAGGAGCGTCAGTGTCAGGTGGCCTGTCTGAACTAGCTATTAGCCGTGTGCTAAAAGAGAAAGCCTCCCACTCTCACTGGTGGATGGACAGTGTCACACATGTATATTAAATACACAATACACATCCTTTGGCTGGGTTTGCGATTTATACTCAGGTGTGACTTATATATTAAACTATATAATTTCACATGTTTGTTATTTTCACACTGACAGCCGCTACAGGTCACTCTAGGCTTCTGTACCAAAGTTCAAGTTCAAAGTTCAAAGTTCAGCTTTATTGTCAATTTCTTCACATGTACTACACATACAAAGGAATTGAAATTTCTGAAAACAATAACATGGGATGCATCGTGTTTAAGGTACTGGACACAGTTTGGTACAGTTGCATTGACGTGTGGCAACTCTAAAATACAAACATTATAGACATCGAGGCATAAGGTATTGGACTTAATCAAGTTTGGAGTTGGTTTTTGAATCCACATGAACTTGGCTCCCAGCTTGACTGATTACAGTCTTCAAGAGGTTACAAAAATAGTACACACACACAGACACAAACACGTCCACATGTCCACATGATCAGAGACAGTTTTAAATGTTCAAGAATGGAGATAAAGCCTCTAAAGTGTTTGCAGCTCAATGTGTTGCATTGAAATGTCAGCCTCGTGATCAGGCAGAGTTTAGTCTGTAGCACACTGCACGCTATCAGCTCACACATTTCTTTAATGACCTTCGGTGTTTTGTTGCCTTATTATTAACTCAGTTATTTAAATAATTTTACGCATTTTTAAATGTTCCAAGGAAACCAGGATTGTTATCAAACAATTTTTAAAAAAATATTTTGTATTTACTTCCTGTACATCTTCATGTCTGCCTCAGGATATGAAGGTGCAGTTTAAAGGGGGCCTGCAAAGTCATCCTATGCAGCACTCTAAGAAATCCAGAATTTTGCTGTGTCACTCTGCAGTTTCAGTCTGCCACTGCACGTTAGAACACTTGATTTATCCCTTTTGCACCTCTGGGTGAATACTTTATGCAGAGAAAGTTCACAGCTTTGTTGTCTTGTGACTTTCTTGTAGTCAAGGTCACCATGGCTTTTTAATTTAATGCTCTGAATTAACCACAGAGAACATGTTCTTTCTGGTGTATTAATAATAAAAAAAGACACGTGACATGTAGGATAAACTGGAAAAGCCATTCATAAAACAAAGATTCCCAGCTTACAATTGTATATTTTTATATTTCTTGTCCTACATACAAGCCTCTAACACAATGTGAGTGTGTTTGTGGGTGGTTCTAAGCAGACAGAGTGGAACCAAAGCATGTTTAGTGGGTGGTTGTATATGTAGTTAGATTTAGTCACGCTCCAGCATTTTCTGCCCCAGTAAACTTAGCCCACTTTCCTCAGGCTCTGAGATAAACAGGGAAACCTAAACTTATCCAGCATCACTGTTTACTGGTCAAGGAAACATTGTTTCCCCCACAGTGAAGCAACAACACATTCTTTTAAGTAGACATATCAATATTATGTAAATAAGCTTCTTCACTGGGCAAATAGTACACTCACATCACTCTAGAACCGAGGAATACAATGCAAAAGTGTCTCATCATTATTTTGCTCCTTAGGGCATGTTAATATGTGATTTGCTAAATTCTGCTATAAAATATACTCAAGGTTAATTAAAATATTTAGGGGAGGGTTTTTTTTCAGAGCTAATTTATTGAATAAAGCATTAAAAAGCCTTATAAATTAATAAAGTTAATAAAGTACCATATTTTTCCAGACTTTAAGTCATACTTTTTTTCATCCTTTGGCTGGGTTTGTGACTGATACTTAGGTGCGATTTATATATTAAAATATATAATTTCACATTTGTTATTTTCACACTGACAGCCACTAGGGGGCACTCTAGCAGGCTGGTACGACTGGACTCGACCTATATATGTTTTTTTCTTCTTTATTATGCATTATGCATGTTTTTATCTAATGTTTTCATGCAGGATGCATCTGCGCTCATTACCATTGTAAACCTCTCTGGCCAACATGGGAAGAACCATCGCCGTCCTAGCAGGCGATGAATCGTTATGATACCTCATCTACGTGCGTCACAAAAATTTGCACACAGACACAATAAACATGTTCAAAGTGGAAACACCTGTGTAGACAAGGCTGGGGGGCTGTTTAACTTATCGCTCATGCAACATAAAACAGTTTTATGTTCTGATGAGTAAACATGACCAACTCACTCTGTAATTAACTACCAGCCTGTGTTTCCTCGTGGAGTTCAGCAACCTAAGCCAATCAATGCCAACTCTACTGTTTGCTGCATACACCAGACTAGGCTGCTTGTCACTGAAAGCCATAAAAATGTCACTGAAGCCGAGAAGTTTGACTAGAAATGGTAGCATATATAATACTGCATTTAACAGACATCACCATTCACTGCTATATAATGTATGAATTCAAAGTGATTTACAATGAATGCTGTCAAAGTCACATAGTTTTACTCCATACTATAGCTTTGTAAGTTAATCCTCTAGGCAGGTATAACTTCTAAGTGTATTTTGTTCAGTGGATTTTTCTTCTGTGGTACTGGGCAGGCCCCTTTGTTATTATGGGGATCATATAACCACACTTCAAAAACAGTGTAAGTAGCCCTTTAATGGAGAAAGACAGACTGACCCCTAGGGCCATATCCTCCTCTGGGGTCCTCTGTCAGACAAGTGCACCTCCCACCCTCCTTTTGCCTTTGCCTCTACTACATCCTCCCGCCTTCTGTGCAGACAAATAACTGTGAGCTTTGACAGACATGAGTTTATCAGTCATTACTGGAGTTTCCCCACAAATTAAAAATCCCAGATCACGCAAATCATTTATTTCACATTCAGGCATTGAATTTACAAACAAAACAAGAAAACAAATAATTAAATAAATAAAGGAAAAGGAAGTGTGTTGAAAAAGATGGCGGAGGAGGGAGAATTCAGAGAGAGAGAGAGAGCAGTGGGGTAAAGCAAACATAACTGCCCTTTCACAGCAGGGATGACGCAATAGCCATTACATTGCTGACTTGAATCATAATAATAATAATAATAATAAAAACAATTCCAGTCTTTTAGATACTTTGCCTTTCTGTCATCCCTGTTCTCCATTTGTTCATTTATTCTATGCTTGGTTTAAATATTTTGTTTTTGTTTCCTGGTCATAACTCACACTCGCACTCACACAGGCACACGTTCTTTTATCCTCTTTACTGATCCTCTCAGAAGTCTGTTGAAACGCCCGTGTCTGTTGGGGGCCAAATTATCAGTAAAGCATCACATTTGAAATACAAAGGAGATTCACTCTAACTGCACCCCAGAGCATATTGGGTATTTTTTCTACCACTAGGGGTTAAGGAGTTTTAATCTACAGAAAAGATTCAAACGGACCTGTAGTAACCAGTAGCAGTAGCAATTATAATAAAGTGGTAGGATTTAAATAGGCCTTTCAGAGGAGACGAAAGCCCATCAAGTAGTGCTCTCTAGTGTTCAAAGGATGCAACACATTGAAAAACAAAGGAAACTGTAACTGAAGTTCTTCTTTCTCATGAAACATTTGTCACAAAAATAATCAAATTCCTTTATTATTAGAATGATAGAATTGTGTTCCTCCTCTGTAAAGAACAACACAAATGTTGAAAAAACAATAATACTACTAACTAATACTAACTAATAAAGACCATTGTGTGTATTTTTTTAATTAAACCAGGATTTGTCACTGGCCTAACTGGCAATTTCAACTCAGCAAATGGGACGAGAGCAGCATTTATTATTTCTCCCTCTTTCAACTGTACAAACCAAGAAATGTTGTGGTCAATCTGGATGTACCCTTTTTCCAACATGTTTTTGTGTTCATGCCATTAAAAAAGCTTTTGCTGCACATGCGGAAGTGTTTTCTGAAAACCTACCTCACTTTAATATTGAAGGGAAATTAGATTTTGGGTTAAAGAACAAGAAGTTAAAGAACACTGCTGCCTTGGCCCCAGGTCAGTTTTCCTCTAACAAAATGTTAGTCCATTAATGTTGTCACTCCAACAATGTTTAAAATCTGGCTGCACGGAAATTGCTTCTTTGTTTGCTAAGCTAATGCAAAAGTATATGAGTAAATAAATCAACATTGGTGTTTGTGTGTACGAATGTGCACAGACAATTACATTGAATCTAGAGCTGCTGAGAGCATGATGTATGATACCTGCTTAATGCAGGGTCATCATTTGTGGCAAGGGTGAGGCAACCGATCCGCTGCTCATTCATCAAAGTTGAATTCGCTTTTATATGCGTGTGTGTGAAAGATAAAGACTAGTTCTTTACCTTTTCGTATAAGACAAGTTCTTCATCGTATTAAATAAATCTTTAAAACTTATTTTACACACAAGCGTAATGTTTGTGTTGTTTTAGCTTAGGTAACACTGAAATCCACATTCACACTCCACTTTCATGAAATTATTTCTGAAAATTCTTAAAGGCTAATGAGGTCAAAATGGACTAGCTTTGTTTGCACCCTCTGTTTCCATGACAACACCTAACACAGAGCATCAGGTTGGTTTCACTATGATTGATGTGTTCATTTGGTCCACTTTGAAGGTAAAAGAGCACTGCTAACATGCTTCACACAGCAGGTAAAAGAGCACTGCTAACATGCTTCCCACAGCAGTTGTGTTGACGCACACACACACACACACACACACACATACACACACACACACCAAGATGATCAGAGATAGTCTCAGGCTAAGAGCGCTGCTGTACCATATCATCAAACAAGCACAGCACAGAGGAACAGATACAGCTTGGTAGTTCTTCTCGGATTTATTTATTTTTACATTCTATACAAATCAATTACAATGGGTTGAATGTATGGTAATTGGTCAATTATTTATCATTTTGATACAAATCAAAAACCATACTATAAATCTTAGGGATTAGGTTAGGATTAGGATTAGGGTTCATAGCTAATCCGACCATAAGGGTTAGGGTTCGTAGCTATTTCCACCATAAGGCTGCTGAAGGAGGTTGGAGTCAGAGGGCAGGCTCAGCAGAACACCACTGAGGAGCTTCAGATACCAGTGTAAGAAGCAGCCGTTAGCTGCTGTGGCTGAAGTGGAAGGAGACAGTATGGGCTGCTCACTGAATCCCCAGGGTGACAAACACCCAGGTCTGATTCGCCTGTGGTTGGCCAGCCTCGGGTGAGGGTGTATTGTGATGTACTGTGGTGTACAATTGATGATGCTTCAGCCACAGTCGTACTGGAAACAGATCACCGCCAGACAACCGGTGTTGATTGTCATGCTAACATCTAGTCCTAGTACATATACAGAATACACTGCAAAGGTATGTACTGTCTATCGCCCTGGCCTCAGGGGGCAGCCCTCAGCCTAGTGTTAATACACATGCTGTAGGTCTTATTTCAGTGTAGGGCTGCAGCCTACAGTCTTTCATTTTTCTTTTCATTGTTAGACTGGATGGCCTAGGGCAGAATGTCAAAATTAAAAAGAAAGGTTAACTTACGAGATGCACTTTAAATATCATTATCAGTTTTCAGTCAAACGTCCCCTAATTGGATTAAAGACTTAGACCTGTGAGCACACAATGGATTCTGGGATATGGCTGTGTAAGTTACAACTTTTGTACCTTAGGGATGTCGATCTGGTCACTTGCCTTTGGGCTGTTTGGGCTTCTCTGTGCCAGGGGCATTTCTAGACACGCTCGGGGTCCCAGGCAAGGGGGACCACTGCGGTGTCTAAAGCAGTTCAGTTATTTTGTGACTGATATATGGACCAATGTCAGCCATCTCTCGGGGCCCCGTACAGCTCAGGGCAGTAGGCAATTGCCATGGCCTGTGTTACATACCCTCACCACCCTGACAGCCCAATTGGACTTATACATTGGAATATATAATTTCACATGTTCATTATTTTCACACTGATAACCACAAGAGGGCACTGGTGCAACTAGTACTAGGCTGGTGCGACTTATATTCCGGAAAATACGGTATGGACTTTTGTAGTACAGATATTAAACATGACATTTTTGCATTTGCATTTGTTAATGTTTGAATTGTTCTTTGTATTTGCGTGTATGTTAAAGTGTGGCTTTTTAAACTAGTTTTCTGTATTTTTCTGTCGCTTCCCATTTTTTGACCTGAGGGCGGTGAACCTTTTGCTTGCAGCAGAAATGACAAAGTAGAATCCCAGACAGATATACTTCACTGGACACACCAAGTAATGCCAATGGTAAACATTTTACAACGTTGTCATGCCTTCAGGCATTTCTGAAAACTGTCCATCTGACGTTACTGTATAAAACTTTGAGCACAGTGGGCAGGTAAAAAGAATGGTGTGCTCTCCGCCTCCCCAACCATTAGCAGCCAGTCACCTCTCTCTGTTTCAGCATTTGTTTCTTCCCCCAGTGATGACCTTGAACAACAGAACTGTCTGTTAAAAATTGAGAGATTACTTCTTCATTGGTTGGGTGAGATACAAAACCCAACGCTTTGGTGATGGTATTTCTCCTCAGGACAAACACTTTGCTGTTTAACCCTCACTTTGTTTCTTATCAAATAAATCATACTGAAAAACACACCTTTGCAGTAAAATGCTTTTTTTCTTAAATCACAACAAGGCAAATGTTACTTTATGAGTAAGCTGATTTTGGCAGATCATGATATGCATCCTGAAAATCTCAGGGGAGTAGAGCTGCATGTCCCTGTCATCCACACAGATGTGCTGGATCTCACATGCACTTACAATGACACACACCGTCCTGATGCCTTTTCGACAAACGTAGATAGCTACGGTCAGATATCACGGGCAGCTGCAGAGCTGTCACAACCCGACCCTTCATACGACGCCAGACAAAAAACAGTTTTGTGCCACAACAAATTGGTAATTTAGCTGTTTGAGACATTCATCGCTTTCAATTCTTTAAACCGGCCAATAGGCCGTCTCCTGTCTTCTCTCCACTTGCTCCTATTCTTCATGAATTAAAAGGCCAGTATTTGGTACAAAGGGGAGACGAGCACTACACTGAAACACTGAGTCATTCTTTTAAAGAAAACCCTTGTTACTCTGTGCCGTCACACACACACACACACACTGCAACCCGTGCATCTCCTGAAACCAAAAGCAACATT
This sequence comes from Cynoglossus semilaevis, assembly GCF_000523025.1. Classification (NCBI taxonomy): domain Eukaryota; kingdom Metazoa; phylum Chordata; class Actinopteri; order Pleuronectiformes; family Cynoglossidae; genus Cynoglossus; species Cynoglossus semilaevis. The sequence continues at coordinate 10,994,324 of NC_024312.1, forward strand.
TTGTTCATATGCATTTAAATAACAAACAAGATTATATTGCCCCCCCCCCCATGTGCCTCTCTCATGTTGTAAAAAATGGTAAGATGCTGTGCAGTCCCCATGGTAACTTACCCGAGTCCTCATTGGAGACAGCAGTCCCTCCATGGCTGACTGGATTGGTTCTGCTGGGTTAGGGTCCCTAAACTGTGTCAGTGCATTATTCCAGTCCTTAAATAGATCCAGTTAGAAACGCTGTCTCATCCTCATGGCGAACAGAATCTCTTCAGTACTGCTCCTTACCCACCCATAGAGCCCAGCACACACTGTCTGAGAGCGCATCCATGTGTGCGTGTGTGTGTGTGTGTGTGTGAGAGAGAGAGAGAGAGAGAGAGAGAGATGCACACACAGCATGAAGAGGGAGGAGGAAGATGGGGCAGTGCCAAATTTTAGTCTCTCTTCTCCTTCCACAACCTGTCATATGTTGTGTGATCCTCTTGTACAAAGAGCTGTGGTCTTAAGGTGCCATCACTGGCACTACACACTCTCTCTCTCTCTGTGTGTATCTGTGTCTCTCTTCCTCCCTATTTCTCTCTTTTTTTTAAGTCATCATTTCATCTCCCATCCACCCCACCACTCCCTCTTTCTCTCGCTCTCTCTATGCCAGCACATACAACGTATGACATATTTGGTGTTCCCTCGTCACCTCTCC
>NC_024312.1:10995055-11011518 GCF_000523025.1 Cynoglossus semilaevis
ACCAGCCACCCCCGATCTCTCTAGCACATACTGCAAACCTACACTATAACCCATTCCCATCTAAACAACCAAACTATGAGGGGTTCCAGGCAGAATTCCATTCCATTGGTGTGTGTGTGTGAGTGTGTGTGTATGTGTGTGAGAGTGTGTGTGTGTGTGAAAAGGAGAGGGCAGTTTAAGGGCTACCATTGTCCCCGCAGACAATAGCGACTCTCCATCATTTAGCAACCTGATCAACCTCTATTCTCATAACGGACAAGACATGAGTCATCACCTTTGAAGTACACGACACACACACATGCACACACACACACCCACACTCTTTATCTACACTTACCTAAGCAGGTAGGTGTAGGTGCTTTATACATTAGTCAAATGTCATATTTGCATAGTACAGCTGCCAATAAAGAAAAACTGCACTAAAAGCCTGTCCACTCCCACTAATACCTGAGCTAACGTTTTCCCTGAGTTCAGAAAACCATGAAGAAAGCATCCTTGTTTCAAGCTGCAGCTTTGTGTTGCCTTGGTAACGATGACCAAAAGGGCACGAGCACCAGAGAGACAGAGACGAACATCATGACAACTGTGAATTAGTCAACTGACATTGGCAACTGACATTGCAGGTCTATAATGTGTGGACAAGAGCATTAGCTTAAGCTAGCTAGAAAGCTAATCTGGGGCAGACTTTTTTCTGTGAAAAAATGTAATTTAACACAAGTCAACACATAGATATGTGTGGTCTTTGGAATCCAGCAGAGTAGGATTAACATTCACGGAAATTCCTTCGTGAAATACAGTTATTGTTTACCAAAATGGTGGCCTACACATGTCAACTAATTTCTGAAACTAATCATTTAAATTTTGATATATACGGGCAGGATGATACGCATTCATACTGTCTCTCACATTTTGTCCCAAAACCCTTCCTCTGCACACAGTGAGTTTACAATTACAGGACAATGCTCCAACAGCAGACAGGAATATACAGCAAGCTGCCCTTAAACTAACCTCCTGAGTTCACCCATCCCCCACTTCTCCTATTTCTCTCCTCATTCCCAGCTATATTTCTCACATTATTTAGTGGTATGATTTGATTTGGCTCTCTATCTAATTCTTTACTCTTTTTTATTATACTTTATTTTGTGATTACATATTTAGATTTCACTATGTGCCATTATTGCTTTTGCTGCTCTCTACGGCATCAGCCTTTAAAATACATTTTTGTGATGTCAAAATGGGGTCACCAGCCATGTTGGGAACCACTGCTTTAAATGCTGACATACATGTTGTATTTCCTTCTTTTGTTGTTGCATTTATCCACAGCTATTTTACAAATCTGCATATCTCACTGGCTCACTCACAGCCATATGGACAGATAATTAAAAGGAGGCGGAATTTTTGCTGACTCTTTCTACTGAAAACTACAATTACCTGGGGGGGGGGCATCCAATGAGCTGAGTTAATTATCTTTTACCAAATAGACTGTGACTTCATGGGGAAACAAAGAAATGAATTGTAATGATTACGAGGCCAGATTACACATTTCTGCTCCTTCTCCCGTTTCTGTTTGTTATAACACTTTAACACATTCAATATGTTTTTTTCACATCACTCACATGTAAAAACAAATATATACAGTCCATATGATGAGGAATCTTATTATCTTGTGTTTTATACAGGCCTTTAGTCCCAGATGTAACACACACTAACAGTGAATGGAGAGGACCGTCCAGTTAAGGTACAGGGTATGTACTTCTGGTAGTATTTCTGATATATTTTTTTCAAATTAGTAATTAATCAATTACCATGAGGTGTATTTCCCAGGACATCCATACAGGCAACACTGATTAAACAGAAGTGTTTTATCAGGCCGCCATGTCAGAACATGTACACGAGAGACAAGAATTTAGGCATGTACGTCCATACTCACCTATTAGCCAAATTGCGTATAAGCCGACCCCTGAAAATTGATCCAAAAACGATGATTTTTATAAAAACTCACATATAAGCCGACCATAATGTTTTCATTTTTTGCCGTGTTAATATGTCTTGGAAAATGCTGTCCCAGGTATTTATGCGCATGTATGCCAACCCCCCGATTTGATCTTTATTTTTTGGTGTTTTAAATTCAGCTTTTATGCGAGTATGAAAAGTATTTCATATTTCATCATTGTTGTAGAGACCAGGTGTGTGCACAGGGCAGGCAGATAAAAAATCTGCCTGCGGTCAAACACTGTGTGGCAACCAGAGTGGCAGGAAGCAGAAACCCCGAGGAACTCACTTTCTAAAAGCAGGTGCTCCATTATTTGGAAATATATGGCTTGACTTATCACATGTGCACAGGTGGTGAGAATCAAAACAATCATCCTGACTCATGACGCAACATTTTTACTCTAACATGAGCAGAATCTTTATTTCACAGTGTTCAGTGCGACATATTTAGAGTGAAGCTAATCGCTAATTTCAAGACCAAATGCTCCGGCCATTGCTTAAGGAAATGAGGTCAGTTGTTGCCAGGGAATCGCTTCTGAAGTCCATCAAACACCACACACGCAAGATGGAAAATATCCTCTCCCAACATGCACAGACTTAGATGCTGTATGCCGTACATCTGCTATAGGCGAGGGCTCACATTGGCTCGGATTCTTAAAAAGGAGTTAAAAGGTCAGAGAAGGGCGGCCCCTCAGTCACACCTCAGAACAGCTCAGAGGATGGAACATCTTATCTCACAGAAGCAGAGGAACTGTGAATTAGAGCAGGAGGCGGTGGATAGGAACAGCTAGAGTGTGCATGGTTTTTGATCTTCACACACACACACACACACAGAGAGAGAGAGAGAGAGAGGGAGAGAGAGAGAGAGAAAATAGAGGGAATTTCTTCATTAGTCCATCTTTTATGAAACTGCAGTCTTAAAATGTTTGTCTTGTGTTTAATTCAACACCTGGGAACACATCTTGTAGCATAGGATTTAAACCGACACATGTAGTATATATTGAATATCATTTAAAAGGACAGAGAGAGAGAGAGAGAGAGAGAGAGAGAGAACAGGAGTTAGCAGTAAGGTTTTATTCATCCCCAGCCATATAAATAGCGTTCACAATGCTCTCAGTCGCCCCAGTGATGGTCGCCTAGCAACTGTTGTTGCGGGCAACCAGCATTCCTAGCAGACAGTACACCAGCTGTGGAGAGAGAGAGAGAGAGAGAGGGAGAGAGGGCGGGAGAGAGTGTGTCTATCTCTGTGTCTCTCTGCGTGGGGGGGGGGGGGGGGGGGGGTCTTAATGGTGCAAACAGCAATATCTCATCCTCCAATAGCAGTTCATCCTTTTCAATAACCACCACAACCTTAACGAATTATTTTGGTAAAATGAAGTCCCCATAAAGTGTTTCCTATTTAAGAGGAACACTAAGATGCCATAGGAGGACACACACACACACATACACACACACACACACAACAGGATAATGCTATTTTCTCCCCTCTATCAGTTGCATTCAAACACTGCCATCTACTGATTATTTTAAAAAACAGACAAATGCAAATGTTTTGTGGACTCCAGCAGAAAATACATATAAAATAAATAAATAAATATAAAATATTATACATATAATCATATTCTTTCTGGATTTCATGTAATTATCATTATTTTTCTTATCACCACTGATTTAATGATATGGTGAGCTTTTTTTCCACAAACTTCATATTTGTTTTTCTTTTCCTATCATTAGACGGTGTTATTTACAGACACATGTCAATTTGCAGCATATATCACAAAACATGTGCTGCAACAGCATGGATAAAAGCTTTACAGGGGTTCTGTTCCCACAGGGCGACTTGACTCAACTTTCACATACGGTATATAAAACCCTGTGTCAATCACTTGTGCTAACAGAGGTAACATCTTAATCTAGGACCTAAAAAACATCAAAAGGGTCTGACTTACACCTGGAAGCCACAAACGACAGAAACTGAATGAAAACAACGCTGCTTTCCGTGTATGGTGTTGCATGACGATGCATTTGTATGTTTCATGTGGTTGTTAGGCATGTTTAGATTAGACCTGCTGTCATGGATACGTCTGCTGGGAGAGTGGGTAAAGACCTTTAACTCTGGAGTTACAGAAGTACTGATATATTTTGTACATCGACATATAGCTCCAGTATATATATAAAATAGTACATTTTTTAACTGCATCTACATAAATATTACCAGTCTCACGTGGTGAAAATTTTGTTAGTAAAATACATTGTAGATCTTGTTATCATGTTCTGTTCAACATGCCATATTAAGATTATCAAATAAAAAATATTAGCAAAATATTACCCAATCATACAGAGCCAACAATTGATCAGACAAATTAAAATAATAGCATAACAATGATTTAGAGTAATATCTGCCTTTCATTACAGCTTCTAGGCATAGACGTTTTTATGTCTTAGACTATGACTTATACCACTGTGTTGGTGTAGCTGAGCGACACAGGTACAGAAAAATGCCTAGATTATTTAATATTTTGTTGACCCGTATGCATGTGCAAACATGAATACAGAACTCGAAAATCTACAGAGCTGATGATTTCGACTTGGACATCTGTTCAGAGACAGATGGTGAGTCGATCGGACCTCATGGTACCCTCCTGACATGCTGCCCCTCTCTGAAACTGGCACCCTGGCACACACGACGTGAGCTAGCCTGCGAATTTGACCCAGCATTTACAATGAAAACATATTTACGTGATTAGCGCTGGCTGGATCGTCTAACAGATGCCAAATGTGGATCCAACTGATCCAAAAGGTGCTTTACAACGGCCAAAGTTTGGTGGAGATAAGTACAGCGGAAACACAATTTAAACTCCGAATGAAGAATAAACTATTTACAATGGTTAACAATACTGAGGAAACATCATCATGATGTTGAGTTTCCTCAACAGTCCTAAAGTTCTGTCTGGTCCCTCTTTTCTGTTATTCTTTTCAGATTCATTTTTTAAAATGAAGTAAAAAGAGCAAAAAAAAAAAAAAAAAAGAAGTCAAGATTTAAAGATGATTTTATACCACATAAAATCTGGCCGGTTTTCTGACCAGATTGAACCTATTTGTATAATTTGCTCATTTCTCTTCTTTTCCTTGAAAATGTAGCATAATATTCTAGGGTACTAACTACACAAATAAATAAGTCGGTGTTCAGGGATAACCAGGAGTTACAGGTGTACAGTACAAGTCAACGAAACGACACAGATATGGCTCCCAAAAAATTAGATATTTTACTAAAGGACAAATTTGGTGTTGTGTTTTGTGAAAAACATCCAGCAGCAGGCAACCTTCCATTTCTAGGATGTGCTGTGTTGCGTTGTAGCCTATGTGGCAGAGCACAAAACTGGGACACTGCAACTGGGAACTGGCGGATGAAGGGCACGTACAGTAGAGTGCACAGAAGCAGAGGACAAGCTAGGACACACGGTGTAGAAAAAAAAAATCAAAATCATTCAAAACAACAGAATCAAAGCAGGTTGAAATGACTGTAATTCCCGAACTATAAGCCGCTACTTTTCTCACAGGATTTCAACACTACTGCTTAAACTATGATGCGGCTAATTTATGGATTTCTACGGGCTAACGAAGTTCATACCGCTAGCGATCAGTGACTTTTCTGGTACTGTGTGTTATACTAGTACAAAGACCTGTGTATGATTTAATTTACAAACAAGTCTATTGTATGACATACTGTTGATTATATTTTATTATATGAACATCTATTGTATGACATACTGTTGATTATAATTTATTATATACATCCTGTCCAGGTTGTTCCCGGCCCTGAGCTGGTGCCTGCCAGAATCGGCCCAGAGTAGAGATGGTAAATGATTTACTGAATGGATTAACTGATGAATGTTCAGTTTTCTTCTGATTTTCTGTCTGAAATAAAAAATGAGACACATGGCTTGATGACGTTTGTGTTTGAAAGATCTTGGCTGAAATATGTACATAAACATAACTCACTGCATTACACAAAAATGCTTTTACTGTAACAGAAATATGTGCTGCACACACCTGCTCTCTCTCTCTCTCTCACGCACACACACACACACACACAAGATAATCAATGGTCTCAGCATGATGTCATTCTCAAACTGCCCTTCACTCTCCTCTCCCCTCACCCTTTTCCCCTCACCCACTCAGCGGCTGTTCTGTTACAGCACATCAAATCAAGAAGCAGTAATTTGATTGGTGATGAATGAGTCACCGGCAGCCTGGGAGGTTCAAATGACATTACTTGTAAATGAATAACGTTGGTAAACATTTCTTGAGGATTTACAGCGTCACGTCCAGCCCGGCCATGATCTAATGTGTTTTTCGGCGTGCTGTCTAAATGTTTGCTCACAACTTGGTGGTGTTGCCCTCTTTAGGGGCTTGATTTTGTGTGTGGTCAACACCGACATTTCCCTGAACATCATATGTGTCACTAACCAGCACTGATTTCATTAAATACAATGGAACCTCGAGATACGGGCGTCTCAACGTACGATACTTTAATTTTAAAAGTTGTTGCACATATTTTACATTGTATGTGTGGACAATGTTTACGACTGACATTTAGACCTGGCTACAGAAGTGATTATGGTGTAAATAACATCTCCTCAAACTGCAACAATATCCAGTCTATTTCAATTGCATATGTAATGTAAGTCTACAAGTCCTTCAGAAACAAATCAGATCCTTTAAGTGGCTATGATAAGACGTTCAATTTTTAGGTAGACCACAACACACACACGCTTTCTCTCCCTCTCTTTCTCACTTCCTGTCTTTCTCTCACCCCAGTGAAGTGCATGGCCAATTGCCATAGTAACAGACAGTCATGACAGGTGGAGATAGCAGGTAGTGTGGCAATGCATGACTGCCCCTGGGGCCACAGCATGAGGAAGCAGAAGAATGAACACAGAAAAATCACCTCTGCTCAGGTTGTACATTTTAATTAACAGAAGCTAAATGGCAATGTCCTCTGCATAGACACGAGAAAGGACACCAGTATTCCTTCAGTACTTTCTGTGGCCAGATCTAAACCCTTCACATTGATAGAAGCAGACCAGTTGTTAATTCCGAGTGCCCAATTAACCTTTAACAGAAGCTAAATGGCAATGTCCTCTGCAATTCCGAGTGCCCAATTAACCTTTATCTCTGAACTGAAGCTGGAGAACTTACAGAGAATCCCCACACTCAGGGCCAATAGGCAGACGTTCTAAGTCCTCCAGTTACCACAGGAATCGAACCCTGATTCCCTCTGTGTGAAGCTGGTGCATTTACGACCACGCTGCCATGTGGCTCTAATACTTTAACATACAGCCATGTGACTCTAACACCAAACATACAGGAACGTAATGTTCAGTACCATGTCTTGCTAACTGCAGCAGCTCCATGACCGCTGCAGCAGTGGAGCAGGAGGAGGAGGGAAAATGTGGCTGCATCACCAGGAAGTTTCACAAGATTTTACATTGTTAGATTGTAGAACGTGGGAGGAGCAAATGAGCCCAAGCCCTTTTTTTAATAAGATAGCTCACATCTTGCCGAAGTGTGACAGGAAATGTTTTGGCTGACGTTTGAAGAGACACAACAGAGGCAGAAGAAAACCAATGTAAAACCTCTAAGAGACTCACCATCAGCAAGCACACGGCAGATTCTGGGATGAGCTGCACAGCCATGATGAGAGCGTCCTAGAGTTTTTAAAAATGAAAATGTAATATTAAAATTTTCACAGTTTGGAGAGTCTTTATTTTATATAGATTTATATTAAATATACATGTAGTCTTTATCTTCTTGTGACTATAGATCCCAGCAGCAGGCTCACCTTTGTCCAGATCCAGCTCTGCACAGGTCCTCCCACTTTTCTGCCGTAACCCCCTCTCTCTGTTCTTCAGTCAATGCTGTAGACCAGCTCTGGTGTCTCACTGTAACACCACTGCCTGGTTTGACAGAAAATGAGTCTGTCTTCGCTCAGTTCGTTGATCTTCCAGTGCAGGAGACTTCCTTCTCTTACTCCTCATTCACTTTTCAAACACTCTCTGTGGAACACACACTCACCTTAAACCAAATCCCAAGTGTCACTGTCTGTCACTGTCCCTTCTTTAGTTGCTTGCTTGCGTTTCAGCTCCCAATATGGAGCTCATCTTGGAAAGCGTGCTTGGGTTGTCCTGTCTGCCTCTTTCTCCTGAGTCTGTCTGGCTGCCGCTCCGGGAGAGACAACCTGCATCAGTGATGCTCCCAGCAGCCTGGGAAAAAAAAGAAAAAGAAAAAAAAAACACTCCTGTGTGCAGGAAACCCAGACAGTGCACCTCACCTCTCCGCTCTAAGATCCAGCACAAATAGCTCCTCTTGAATTAGTTTTTAATCTTCATATAGCATGAACGTAGGACAGAGGAGAGGAAAGCCAGTACAAGGAGAGTGTAATGGATGCTTTTAAGGAATCAGAGGATGAGTGTAAGCAAAGCCAAGATGAGAGACATGTAGTGTAGAGGCGGCAGCAGCCACTGGGAGGAGAGAGGGCTCCACACACACACACACACACACACACACACACACACACACACACACACAGTCGGTGCTACGCATAAATAACGGTGGGTGGAGAAGAGGGAGGGGTAAGAGCCGTAGAAATGCAGGGAACGGAGCAGACCGCGCCTCTCATCTGCTGAAAGAGCAAAGCAGCATGGGATATTAGTAAATACACCTCAGTCTGCTTGCTGAAAAAGGATATTTGTGCGTGTGAGTGCAGACCACATTTGGATCAATGGTTAATATCATTTTTCACGGATAAATGAACCTAAAACTGTGACTTGATTTTCAGGTTTGGGTTTTTTTTTTTCTTTTTAAGACGTTTCACCTCTCACCCAAGAGGCTTCTTCAGTTCTGACTGGATTAAATGACCTGCATGACTGATAACCTATACAGACCGGTTTGGGTTTGTTGTTAATAATTTAGACAGAAAGAGATTCCAGTATGGATTCTGTCTTTTGTGTAATAGCTAGTGAAGCACACAAGGCAGAATAAATTGTAAATAAATAAAAAATTGCAAAAATATGAACCATACATTAGTGCAAAGGTGATGTTTGGTGCAGCTCGCTGTAGATCAGATTTATTTAAAGTACATGCATGAACACATCATGCATGTACCTTAAATACAAGAAAAATATTTTCAAGCATGCATGTTTGTTTCTGAGGATACAATGGACAGAGCAGCCTTCTTGTGTCTAAGCAATTCATATTTACTGTAAACAAATTAAAGTATAGAGATGAGTGCAGCACAAATTTAATTTTGACCTTCAGTAAAAAAATTCAGTTATTTTTCAAACTTTAAATTCTGCTGCTTTAATCAAAGGTTGTCCATCAAAACGATAAGAAAAAAATTTAGGCCAAAAATGTAGTTATCAAACACACAGCCAGTCTTTTCGTTTGTACCAGTACATTTAAAAAAACCGACTCTTCTGTCCCATAAACTGAAGCTAACCTTTTAGCTCCGACCTTGGTCTTCCATCACTTATCTTCTGTTTGGACCGGAAGTCCAGTTTTGAAGAATGTTTCCGTCTTGAAATACAATCCAAAGTTAGTCGAATCAGGCAGAGCTAAAAAACGCTGTTCTTCACCTACTACTGGCTCTAGCGTGGCGTCGACTTTTAATTGCCTGTTGACGCAGAGTACTGTTTGTCTCCCCCGCTGATTTTTCTCTGCACTTTATTGGCTGGATCAGAAACGTGACCCAGTTTGTATTGGATCGCGCAGTCAAACGTGAGGCACAGCGAGCCGCCCTGTATTGGAATGTGGAAATCAGTGGAAAATATTAATATTTATTTTATGTACTTTTTTAAATCATGATGGCAGGTGAGGCACTGCCTCCCCTGACCGCACGCCACTGTTCAGGTACGATATTTTTTCTGCTGTTTTTAGCAGTAATTATTCAATTGGCAGCAGGTTTTGGGGCATAAACTTGCATTTAAAGGCATTTTGGGAGTTTTAATTTCTTTTGCATTTTTTCGTGGTATTGTTGGCTTGTTTAAATGATTGTAATTGGGGTAATTATTGGTTTAAAATTGTGTTTTCGTGAACCGACTTGTTCGAAAATATAGGCTCTAGAAAACAGGGTTTCTACTGTATTGAAAAATTGTTCATACTCGAATCTATTTTTTAAACTGTTTTCTTTGGTGACATCTGGTGGCCAAGAGAAGTTTTAATTCTACAACTTGAAAACCTTTCGACAGAGATGAGTTGACAGTTTCTGTTCATTCCAGAATTTCTTTCTTGAAAACATATATTACTAAATGATAATCAAACAAACACGAGATATGAATAAAATGTTAAAAACAAAAACAAAAACAAATAATACATTATACTATGAAGGACAAATGATAAATAAATCATACAACAATACTGGCAATTAAACTTAATGTTTAGATCCTAAACTGTCATGAAGACCTACCTAGTCCCCATTTTACATATTTGAAACAAACAACAACAACAAAAACCCACATGCTCAGTGAGAAAATATGACTTCTTCCCAGCAGGGCCAACTACCTGAGCCAGGACATAAACTGATGATATTCTGGCTGCAAGGCAAGCGCATTACCCATAATACCACTGTGTGCCCAAGATTAAAAACAAACAAACAAGAAAAAAAACCCCACTTGTAATATAAGAAGATTTGATTTGTATGTGGGAAAAAAAATTAGACTAGAAGTAAAATCTGGATACAGAGGGGCATAGATATCATACAAAAACATCACTTGTTATTAGTTTATTATTAGTGTAACACCGATTTAACCTTTAATGAATGGTTAAGGTGAGAAAATATGACAAGAACTGAACACAATGGTTACAGTACAAATGAGAAGTTCTAGCGATGGCTGTGCATAAACAATGAGTCTGCGGTACGTTAACCATTAATGCCTGGACAAAACGCTTGAGCAGTTTGTAATACTACAACACAAAAGTGTTTATCTTTGAGTGTGTGCAGTGTGTGTTGAGTGTGGGATTGTATAAGAGAAATGTCCTGAGTGGAAACCACAGGATTGTACAACCACATGTTACTTTTACGAGACAAGTTAAAGGTACTGTACATGTGTACAGAACAGAGCACACGTCATGTCTGTGGCATCTCGGCATTTCTCACTGTTGGATCACACATGTACAGCCAAGCAGTCAGAAACACTTGATAAAAATTCACAAGATGAAAATAAGTAACTGAGTCCTCGACTTACATGGAATTCGGTTGGAACAGTACAAGCATGTCACTCACCCACACTAACACAGTGATAACATCATAATTTAGGAACCACAAAACTAAATAAATCATGACGTGTACAAACATTTAGCCCACTGTTTCAACAGTTTCTCACGTTAAGGTTTCGCTTCTTAGTGATTCTTCAAAGAAGGCACGGCGAGTGTATGCCAACAAAGGCGTGTTCTCCCCTAAAACAGCCTCTGTGAAATTTGTTCGTCTCCACGCATAAACCAAACTGTTCAGGAAACCTTGCAGGGACACACTAGCAGCCTGAAACAAATAACATTAAAACAAAACTCAAACTCTAGACCAAAATGCCATTTGATTAAATTTTTTTGACTGCCATTTTGTGCTTAAAAGTTCTACCTGTATTATGTAGAGGCCAAACAGGCTGCGCTGTCCCACATTTGTCCAAGTTATAAGAGTAGAAAGGAGAATGAGGACAAGAGCTGCATTGAACCAATGGGACAATAAAACACATGAGTCAGATAATCTGTGTGTCACCATCCTGGATGCAGAAACATGTAGAGGTGTACAGTACCTGGGACCCAGCAGAACAGGATGACCATCACCATTTTCCCTGCTGTAGAAAACATATTTTTGAATCTCCGTCTAGACTGCCCATCTCCTTCCACTGGAAACAGATCTTGATTGGTATACCTTTGATACCATTTTCCAACCTTGTAATAAATGACCTATAATGATAAGAACCATGGTTACATCTCAGCTATAGAAAAACAATTAGCTTTAGCTTGAGATAACGCTGTTGAACACTTGGGACTTACAGAGCAAGACAGCATCACTGGTATCACCACAAGAAAGAGAAAAACCTTGATGAAGGTGTCATGAATGATCTCCTGACGAGAAAAACAAACGCACAAAAATGCAAAAAGTTAAAAAACGGTTAAACTAACAGACGGAGGATGACACTCGCTACATTTAAAGTTAGATTTAAAACCTTCCTTTTTGAAAAAGTCTAGAACACTGGCTAAACTGAGTTATTCCTTAGTTGTGCTGCTATAGGCCTAGACTGCTGGGGGAACTCCCATGGTGCATTGAGGTCTTCCTCTCCCCCCAGGAAAATGTCACTTAAAGCCATTCCTTTTCTACATAATATCTTTCTTTTTTTTTAAGTCTAGTAGGGTTTAATAAGTGAGAGTTTCACACTGTACTCACAGCATCAGAGCAGGAGTCCCTCCACACATGTAGAAACAAAATACAACTGTGACAGAAGAAAGGTCATTAATGTTAAAACACACACAAAACACATTGTCCATTGAATTGACCCTAACCTTACCGACTCTTTAATTGGATTTGAATGATTACTGTGGGCTCACCTGGTGCAGTACTTGCTCTCGTTCTGAAGGATCGTGGATTTGTTAGTGTCTGGAATTAATGGAGTTGTTTTTATGAAGGGAGTCAGAACATATGCTAAGTAAATTGCTATAGGAGTCAACCTGTGGAAAATGACAGAGAAAAATTAGATCATGATTGTCAGTAAATCATCAGTCTGGAAAAAAGAAAACAATTCAATAGTTAAACCTCACCATACAATCAAGTATACTGGTAACAAGACTCTTTTCCTCCTACACTGATTCTGTAAAGCAAAAGGTAAAATGATAAAATAAAATAAAATGTATAATTATCTCAATCTCAATCCTCAAATTGACCCATGTAGGGTTGTACCTGTGTATTTTCAACATCTTCTGGTCTTGTTCTCCATCCTTGGATTGCATTCTTAGACTTCCAGGCATAAACCACCACAAGCAGAAATGAAATAAAATAACACGTCTGGAACAGATGAACAGAAATGACAGTAGGTAATGTTATACTGTACACAACTGTAACGCTGTGCCACTTACATGGATAGCATGCAGCCTTAAGCACCTGAAACAGTGTGTTAGTGTATGTGGGTCTTTTTTATACCAGCATTCCTTCATAATATCTGAGTCTACAGCCGTAACTAATATAATAGTAAAAACAGTAACACATGCTCTTCTGCACAGACTATGTATTTACATAATACGAGACATGACACAGCACAACTGCTCAGCACACAAGTTTATAGAAGCAATATATGAAACACAGAGGGTTTTACTGCTGAAATGACATAATGCCACTGAGAGAAAGGTGACTGGGGACGAAGGGACGTTCTCACCAGCGATAGTGGCAAAATGTATTGACAGATGGTTACACTGCTGTCCGTCTGGAGTCTGTTCATGGCACTGGAGGACATCAGGATGAGAGCGGCCAACAGATCTGCTAGGGCTAGCTGCATGAGGAGATGCACCTGAAACAAACATTCACCAGTATTTATACGTTAAGCCAGTGAAACACACAAGGTCAAGACAAAGCTCTTGTGCATGAAAGTTTGATTTAAACTTGAGCTTCAAAACCAGGTACAAAACAATAAATAAAGTTAAATTAAAAGAGCTACTGGTACGTCCTGATCTACCTATTGGGCAGCCCTGTTCTTAGGCAACAGCAATCGGGTAGGTAAGCAAATATAAATAATCAATAATCAGTTCATATTCAAGAATGTTACCAGCAGATAATTAATATTAACCACAGGATTTAGACTGTAAAGACAGGAGAGTTATAGATAGGGATGTCCGATATTAACTTTTTGCCGATATTCTCCAAACACCTAACTTCCGATTCCGATATCAAACGATACCGATATTGGCCTAGTCATATTTATTTATATATCTCTACAAACCACTGTATGAGTATGAGATGAATTAAATGAGAATTAAATGAGATGAATTAAATGCTGCCATCTAGTGATCTTTGCTTTGATATACAGCTGTTTATCCCCCAAACAATTTTTAAGGCACACATCATTTGATTTAACCCAAACATTGCGTTGTCTGGTTTTCATTTTCTTACAGATATTACATAATATGCTAATACCAGGCCAATAATATCAGACATCCCTAGATTAATTAATGAATTTACCCGTTTTCATGTATTTTTAAAAACTTTGTTGATCTAGGTTAAAAAATATCTTTGTATGATTCTTTATCAAACTAATGTTGGTGAAGAAATATAAACAAATATAAAACACAAAGTCAAGAGTGACTGAGTTTAACCTAGATAGAGTTTATTTTGTCAGTTTCAGATTAAATATGTGGAATTTTAGTTTATCAAGCGTTTGATCTGGGGATTTATACAAACATTTCACCCAGCCACATGTGCACACACACAGTATAGTGTATACAATACATGTACAGTTTGACTTACCTGTTGTTTTAGGTGTTTCCATCTTAGTATGGACACAACTAGCACAGAAAGGCTCCCAATGACACTAGATAAAAAAAAAGTATGCATCAATTATTAAACCAAACCATTCACTTTTGCAAAATGTTTACAAAATAATCTGAATTAACAAATAGCAAATGTATTCATACTATCAGGAATGTGATATGGGCATTGACACAGGAGAATTGGGTGTCAGAAAATGAGGCTTAAACTAAATAAGAAAATGTCTTTCAATGACTTTAGAACCATCTATTTAAAGCTCTTATATAGGTTATTTAATCTCTTAGTCCTGTGCCTAGTTAGATTTCTGTCAAATTGTTGACATTCTTTACCATTAGCTAACAAAAATGAAACTAATGTATCTAGAAATAGTGACACAATCTCCCTACGTGGATGGTAAATTTAGTTTTAAAGTGCAAATAACACCATACGTTATCCTAACATAAGTTCTGTTGTTTACCTGTGGCCCATAAAGTTGAGTTAAATTTGTAGGTGACAAGGGGCAAAAAGACAGTTACCTAGGAGTGAGCGACACCAAGTACACAGTTGTGAGAACATCAATCTGAAAGAAGACAACGCAGTCGTTAGGATTGTAAAGAAAGGACATTTGTGTAGAATGTTACGAGGGTTTTGTTTTATGGAAAGTGTTCTATCTGAGCTTACCTCTTCTCCACTGAGAGTTCCATTTAAATCCATGGTAAATGCCCAGATCTTTCTTCAGTCAAAATCCCCTTGTCTCCACAGCAGTGTTTTACTGTTACAGCACGCCACTGGTTCAATAAAACTCTGCACCTTGTCACGTGCTGCTGATGGTTTGACTCCACCTGCTCACACTGTTCTGTTTGGCTTATCGTCCTTGTGCTGTACATTTGTCATAAATGAGGTTTTCCTGTTTGAAAAAAGTAAAAAGTCTGTCGTAACTTATTTCTATCCAATTTCAGAGGTTTAATAGCCAATAAAAAAGAAACAGGAGAGTTTCTGTATATACTTACACAATAGCATTGATGAATCACAGTAGTGCATAACACAACATGCAGGCTACTGTAAAAACATTCGCAAATAGATACCTAGAAAAGAAAAAAGGTAATTTGTTATTGATGCCATTATAATATATATATATATTATATTCAACATTTTAGAAACCTTTTCTCTCTGAACCCGATCATCTGTTATAGCTATAGCTAACATTAGTAAACAAAAAGTGTCTCCGAGCCGATCCCTTACATCACAACATACCTAACTACTGTCGCTAGCTTTATACATGTCCTGCACAACCCTCACATACTTCTCTGCCACTCCTGACTTTCTCATATAGTAGCACAGTCTTTGTCTGGCTTTCTATAATTTTCTTTCACTAAATACACAAAGACGTAGTGCAAATCCTTAGTTCTCTGAATGTATTTATTTTTTACTTTTTTTCTGGGTACCGGTAGGTGAAATCTGCCCAACACTTCTTCCTCCCTTGTGTGTATACGTGTGTTTGGGAGAGAGAAAGAGAGTGAGAGTGTGAGAAAGAAAACATTGTAAGCGTGTCTGTCCAAGAGTCTTTACCATGGCAATGTTGCCATAGTGAATTTGAAACAGAAACTGTTTGGATTCTAAATGCACATGCTGAGGTCCGCAGAGCAAACACATTAAGGATCAGCATCTCTGTAAGATTTGATCATTTATTCTCTTTACTTAGACTTTAATAAACTTGACTGCTGAGAAAGTACAGATATTTACTAAAAATGTTTCTCTGTGAAAGCTAAAATAAAACTGACAAAGTACTCACTCATTTTGGTGTAATGCCACTTCAGGAATTTTTTAATAACTTTGTAAATATGCCATTTTAATATATTATCAGGTGCTATTAATTATTTCCATTATATTGATGCCAATGTTGCTTATTTTGTTGACATGAGAACCATTACACAGTATTTGAGATAAGAGAGCAACTAGG
>NC_024312.1:11011550-11020062 GCF_000523025.1 Cynoglossus semilaevis
GGTAATGCCAACTTCTGATTCTTGGGTTGGGACATGGAGACCACACAAGCCAAGAGGTCCCATTTCGGCCCAGTTTCTTAGCCCAGGACCTAAGTATGCACTGCCTGGACTCACAGGTAGCAAAAGGGACTTTTTTAAATTTACATTTTGTAACCAAGGTTTACATTATATGTTTGTGTCCCCATTCTTTATTTTCTGAAGGTGCTTGGAAGCATGACCTGACTAAATACAAAGCACCAGAGTACAGTTTTGGGATACGCCATGAGCAGTCCAGTTCTGATTGCTCTCCTGGACCTAAGTACCTCATTCCCTCAAATGTCACTCGACTAGGCACAGATGGTAGTCCGACTTTCGTATGCTCTAGTCGTACAAGTGGATCTAGACTTTACCAGACTCCTGGACCAGGTAAGCAATTGCATAGTGAACACAACTCTGTGATTTTAAATATGTCTATTTTCAGTAAATTATTTGTAGAAATATATGCCTGTCCCATGTCTACTTTATGTTAAGATTCAAATTAAACATACATGTGGATATAGATAAAATATTTGTTTCCTGCAAACACTTAACTTAATATTAGAGATGATATTCAGCAGCTGTGATTTACTAAGCTCTGTGACACAAAAAAAAAACAACCATTACCCCTAACCCATCTTTCAGGACCAGCTGCATACGCTCTGCCTCCTGTGCTGGGGCCCAAAACAGCTCCCAGCTTCTCCCTGGCTGGATTCACCAAGCACGGAGGCTTCTTAGAAGACCTGAAGATGGTACAAACTGTTCATTTCTTTTCCCAACTTTATTTTATCATGATGCACCGATATACCAAATCAAATTATTTGTATGTGTATATGTAATTGGTTGGTTGGTTATATATTATTTAATATTTTATTTTCTTAAGAATAAAAAGGTAAATTTAGAAATAATGACTCATTTGTTTTTCCCTCCAGACTCCAAGCCCTGCTGCCTATAAAGTTGTGGACCCTGATGTTTACAAACATAAACTTCCTCAATACAGCATTGTGGGCCGTAACTTTACTCCTGACAGTGCTATAAAGACACCAGGACCTGGGTCACACTATCCTGAGCGGGTATGAAACTAAACAACACTTTAATCAATTATATTATGTTAATGTATGATAGTTCCCCTGAGTATTCTCTTTATAGGTGACTGCTACCAGAGCAAAAACTCCAAGTTTCTCTTTTGGAATCCGCCATTCCCTTTACAGTGCAAGCCTTTTTATTTAATGTACAGTAAAAAGCAAAGCAAAAAACTTGCTGTTTCAAATAAAGGTAAACAAATTGTTTTGCTTTTTACATGCTTTAATGAAACATTTAAGCACAACAGACACTGGTGTGGACCTTGAGTCTGTGTGTACTGATCAATAGCAACATAAACAGACGTGGACAGATAAGTTAGGTCGAAGTTAGAGAAAGCCCAGTGCTTGCTTAGCTTTTTAGCTTCTAGTGGAAAGTGAAAGTGGCAAACTGGAAATCATGGATGGGGTCGTCGCACAGAGAAAAGAAAATAACAAACATGGTTTTCTCCTCAGAAAAATGTGAAACAAAAACAAAAACATGGAAATAGCAGCTCTGCTGTTTTTTTAACACAAAGAAACAGTCTTGCCATAACCAGAGAAACACCACCTTTATTTTACCTTATTATTATTTATTTTACGTATTTTACCTTTCCGCACTTTCCGACCTTATGCTTTCGCAGCCATTATCGTTTACATATACACAAACAGGGTTATGCAATTTAGCTTTCTAAACAAGGCCACCATTTTCTAACATGTCTTTCAGAAAAACATTGCCCAACGTAGCTTTTCGTAATAGAACTTGACAACCATCGTACAGCATTGCTTTTCGAACAGGCTATCAAAGGGACACCACATCCACCATTAAGAGGTCCTTCGGGCGTCTCCGTTGCATAGAAACGAAAAAGACTTATGTGTTGCCTACCTACCTCTGTATCTAGACCCCACTGTTATTTCCATACAGATATTGCCATTTTAAACGAACCGCGAATTGTAGAGGATTTATTTTAACTATACACCGGGGGACTTCGAATGAAGAACATTTTGGCTGCGCCTATTTAGTTGTCGGCATTAGCCTACTGTTAGCACGCATCGGCTCATCGATGTGACTAACGTTGCAGTGCTCACTGGAGATTTTACAGGTGTTATCGTTACCGTCAGCTAGGCTTTGATTGCTGATTAATTAGTGATATCAACCACATCGGATCGCTTCCCCCTATTGAAATCTCAGTAACCTAGCTAATCCTTGTTGATGCCGACACAGAGCCATTGGATGGTCGCTCCTTAGGGAGCATCGTTTTGAGGTATTTATGGTACAAACTCACAATAACTGCAGTAGTGATCTAAGTACTATATCAAAAACGACATCCAGAAATCATGGCTGGTGACGTTGGTAGCATCCCCGAACTGGACCAACAGAAATATGATTCGGACCAACAAGTGAAGATCATCTGCCTGGGAGATAGCGCAGTTGGTAAATCTAAGTGAGTATTACAGCTTACAGTGTTTTACACTTCATATCTATGATACTTTTACAAAATATCGGTTTATTTAAGTACCCTTGCACAGTAAGAAAGTATGAATCATTTATGAAAAAAAAACCATCCGACTATATAGAATTGAATATTGAAAATACATACATTAAAGCTTAAGCTATAGAAAAGTGATTAAGTGATAATTATATATTATATAAAAGCATATATAAGTCGCTCTGGAGTATAAGTCAACACCAGCTAAAGGATGAAAAAAGCGACAGGAGTAGCAGATACTGGTATACAAGCCTAGAGTGCCCTCTGGCTGCTGTCAGAGGGAAAATAACAAACGTGAAATTATATATTTTATCAACTTACTGTGCTATAAATATATTTTATTAATTGACTTATTATATAAGTCACACCTTTGTATCAGTTGCAAAACCCAGCCAAAGGATAAAGAAAGTGCAACTTATAGTCCGGAAAATACGGTATGTAGTCTAAAAATAACTAAAATTCCATTATTTAATAATGACTAATATTCCTCTTTTTCCCCTTCAGGTTAATAGAACGGTTTCTGTTGGATGAATAGTATCCTTTATCGACAAATGCATGCAAAAATCAGCATTTTATGTACTGTTGACTGTTTGAATAAAACCTTAACTCACGGCCCAGTCGTCCTCAGCAGCTGTCAACATATGCTCTGACACTATACAAGCATGTGGCCGACGTAGGAAACAAGACCGTAGCAGTAGGTACGTATTTGAGCAGTCAACTTTGATCTCTCAGATACTTTTGCAATTTGAATAATATGAAAATTTGGGGAAAAAATAGCATTAATTTTATATTAATGGGTTGTGTTTCACAGACTTCTGGGACACAGCTGGCCAGGAGAGATTTCAGAGCATGCACCCCTCGTACTACCACAAAGCACATGCATGTATCATGGTAAGACACACTGTAAGCCTTTAACCTATTACTTTGCCTGTATTCCTTTGATGCCCATGGGGGGTTATTCATCAGGCGATCTCAGTAAACACCACTTACTTCCTTTTTAAGGTTTTTGATGTTCAGAGGAAAATCACTTACAAGAATCTGGCAAACTGGTACAAGGAGCTGAGAGAATACAGACCTGAGATTCCTTGCTGTGTGGTTGCCAACAAAATTGATGGTGGGTTTGTTTGTGACAGCAAGTGACAAATAAAAATAGATTCATTTATTTAAAGAACAATATGAATCCATATATGTCTGTGGTTTGTTTATCATTTGCTCTGGTTTTTTTTTTTGTACAGCTGATTTAAAGGTGACGCAGAGAAGCTTCAACTTTGGAAAAAAACAAGGACTTCCATTCTATTTTGTGTCGGCGGCTGATGGGACAAATGTCGTTAAGGTCACAAAATACACTAATATATTCTGAAGTTATTTAGTACACACACATAGATAGATAGATTAATCACTGAGAAATGAAATGTAAGTACTGTTTGTCATGTTCACATAAAAGTGGGTTTATTGGACTGTGGTTTAGCCTCAAATAAACTCATGAATATGGCAGAAAGCAGAACGTTGCTATTTGTCTGTCCCAACAGATGTTCAGAGACATGATCAAGAGAGCGGTAGACTACAAGCAAAACCCAAGTGACTTCATGGACGAAGTCTTGCAGGAACTAGAGGTACATAACCACTCAGATTGAGTCCTGTAATGTTGTGCATCTCTAAAGGATGAAGATGTACTGTGTTCTCTCACTATATCGCGGTTCCCCTTTCATAAGTCTCCCCTCAGTACATCGCGGATAGTCTTTTTGAATCCAATCTTTTTTTTTTGGCTTTAAAAATGTGGATTCTGGTTTTGAAATCGAGATTAGCGCATTTGCGTACAATCGCTGGTTTACCTAGGCAAGATCATACACAGCATACTATTAGCTAATACTATTGCGTACTCTGTGATTGGCTAATTGAGCATGCTCATGTTCCTCACTCTGATTGGCTCATGCATTGTAGCATCTCTCAGCATCTCCCCTTGTCTGTCGACCACTCTCTCGTACACTTCACTCTGTGTCGCCATTCTACAATTCTACTGTGCCTATAACTGTGTGGGAGTAATACAGTCAAAGTAGGGTTGCTAACAGGTTTGTAAAGGGTAAATATATACAGAAATAATATAATAACTCGCCTCTACTTTGCGATATACTAGGCTAGGCTGCAAGAAACCCACGTCACAGTCTTACGCTTGAATGTACAAATACTAATTCTTGCTGGTGAATGTTCACTCTTACAGAGCTTTCAGCTGGAGAAGATGGAAGAAAATGCAGAGGCAGAAGATGAAGAGCAAAAATCAGACCAGAGTACAGAACTCCTTTGACACATTTTAAAGAAGATCCTAAGCTTCCATTTTATCTCATTTGTTTTTATCGTCTTCTAAAGCCAATTGTGCAAATAGAATATTACGTTAGTCAGAATACTGTTTTTTTAGTGATGGAAAACATCAACTGACGTGTATTTTTATATGATTCTTATCAGTTTTGTCGCTGCAGTGAGGCAGATTGGACCAAACAGACCGTATGACTTTCAAATGTCCTGTGAACCTGCAGATCGTAACAAACGTAAATTATTTCTGTCCAAACTCTTCTTAAGTCTTCAGGTACACACAGTGACTTAAAGGCTTTAATTGTAATTAAGAGATTCACTTTTAATAGTTCTAACAGTTGCTATTGAAGAAACAATTTTAAGATGGCTGCCCTAAAGGGAGATGAATTTGGTCAAATAAGGATTTTCATTATTCTTTTCAGCATTACATTTACATTTGTGAAGCTTTGTTCAATTTTGTGCAGTAATGTAGAAACTCCTACAACAGATGTTGATGCTCAAAGGAGAATCATCCAACATATACACAGTACCATACCCTTCATTTGCCGTTTTTATTATTTTCAAGTGTTACTTTAAACACTTGAATTACAAAGCTGAACGGGCCGCATCTGGTCCCCGGGCCTTACTTTGCCCACGCCTGGTTTAGACAGATTGTTCCCTAAATGTTAAAAGAAGCATTTTTGTATTACCAAATGTGAATGTGAGCCATTAAAAACAAATGTGAATGCTAAAACTGTACGCGTCTTGTATTGTCTACAATGAGTGGAAAAGAAAACATCGATGTTTGATTATAAATTTATTACATAATATAACAAACATATATCTCTGTGGTGGACCTATCCTGTGCAACATCTCAGGTCTGGCCTCAGCCTTCACTTTCCTCTTTTCCCCATCTGCATGAGGTTTTTCTATAGGTAGTGTCTCCATGACTTGTATTTCAATTTTTGAGAGATAGCGTATTAAAATAAAGGGAGTTAATAATTCACACCTCTAGTGGTGGCATGTAGAAGAGCTGTTCTTGATTTTGTATTGGTCTTCAAAGGCAGAGAAGAGAGGAGTTCACCTGTGAGACAAGGCTGAGATGCGCAGTGATACATCCACCGTTCTAAACTTCACAGTGCAAACAAGGAGGAGAAAAAAAATGCTTCAATGATAAGATCATTGGTTTCAGTGGGTAGACAGACACCAGTGGATTTCCTTATTAAAAGCTTACACTGCTCCTCCTCTACACGCCTCGATTGTGCTTTGTAGGTTTAAAAAATAAGACAAAACATAACTCCTCGTCACATGTTTGTACATATCTTGATGATAACTGTGTCTGGTACTTCTTTTTTTTTTTTTGGTAAACTTGTACAACAATCCGGGAAGAATTGTCGACGCTAGGGTGTGTGGGTTCCAGACCGTTCTGCTGTTTGTAGGGGGACTGTTGCGATTGATTCCAACTTTCGTTACAGTAAAGTCAAAACTGTTGAACTGTGATACTTTTAACAGAAAGTTTTAACGTAAATGAGTTGAATGCAATGCTCACTCACACAGATATACATATATATGTATGTAAATATATACATACAGTATATGTATGTATACATTCATATATATGCATGTATGTATACAGCCTAATTCCACCAAAACTAATAATTGATTGTATTCCCTTCCGAGGAGATACTGAAGTATCTAAGAAGCATCTGTTCTCAAGATTTCCAGGAAATGGCACCATTATTATTGAGTCTAATAGCTCAAGAAGGCTGTAACCTAGATAGTCCTAAAGCAAACAGAAGTATACAGTTTATATATATTTGGCACATTTTTTACGCTTGTGTCATTTGTTCCACACAATATCACTTCATATAAAATAGCTATTCCAAAGATCAAGAGCGTGAAAAAAAAAGGAAAAGAGTGCTCCTAGATAAGCAGTGCGGATTAAACCTATGGGAATAAATAAATTAAAAAAATATATATTTATGAAAGGTTATGTTCTGAATCCTGGTGTAACCTCCAATCCCTAGCCTTCCACCTCTGGCAGGGCAGTCTGCTTTTAGAAACATTTTGTTCATTACACAACAAGATGAATAACAATTTGGTTCGCTGTAGACATTTGCTCTGCTTGTGGATGTTTTTTTTTTTGTATGTGTGTGACAAAACCACTGCCGAGAATCTCCGATTTTAACTTTGCAAGGCAATTGTGGGTGTACTCCGACCATGTATACCTTAAAAAGTAAGCGTATACATTATCACATGCAAGATAATGCAACTATTCCCCATCCCAAACAGTCAAACGGAAAATTAAAGACAAATCAAACACGCTGCTTTCAACACACCACATGACTGTCGCACATAGTTTTTTTTAGAGTATACAGATGCACGCGTATATATTCTATGTGTGGCTGTTAGTGTTAGCACCTTTTCACCTTGTTTTGTGCAAATTCTCCCCTTAGTTCATAGTTTGGAGTTCAAAAGTTCAAGAGTTTTGTAGAAAGAATAAAATCTGATCACTTTTCCACGGGTGGTGTACTATGCTTATATGCCAAACACACACACACACACACTCTCTCTCTCTTTCACCCACACACACACACACATATATAGTATATATTTGTAATATTTTTAAAAAATGTATAAGAAATCTATCATATATACATTGCCTGTGATTTTATAAAAGGAATTATTTGTGGTATCGTTCATGTTTACAAGTGTCAGGTTCGTTTTAACGGTCAGGATACAGTAAGTGTTTCTGCCACTCTAAAGTTCATGAGTGAAAATTCAAGAATAATGTTTTACAAGCTACAAATTCTACACACAGTGTTTGAGGGTAAGGACTCAACCAAAAAGAAAGAAAAAAATAGGGAAATGTAAAATGAATTTAAAGACGTAGCTATGCAAAGGAGAAGAATCAATGAAGTCACAGTGAGGCAGTGAGTGCTATTCCTACAACCCAGATCCCAGGTTCCCCAGCATCTCAACATGTTTTAAAAAAAGAGGGGATAAAAACCTAAATAAAAAAAAGGCTTCTTTTGTTGTGAGAATAAAACTCACTGTTTCTCACTGCCAGCAAAAGCTACTGGTGAACGGAAGTACAAATATTCTGCTTGTTATTTATTTAATTTTAAATTCTCAAATGAACATTTTATAACCTGCCTCCTACTGGTTGCTGCTGGTAATTGCAGTACTGTAATTCTACAGGGACACAGAACAGGGAAGTTGCAGGACACTGCAAGGTGGCGGTAGATTACATTTATGAGACAAAGTGCATTTGTTCTAAACCCTTCGTGTACCAACACAAATAATAGACTCTACATTATTTATCTGTAAACAAGTCGAAGATAATATTGCCACTTTGACCCCCGTTCTACTGCTGTTCATTCTTTTGTCGACACATTTTTACTTGTAGAGTTTATTCGGTTAAGCTGCAGTTTCTGACTTTTGTAAATAAATATCCTAAACTAACCTGTAAGTTTACAGAACAAAAACGATAAAACTAACCATACATTTTTAAGTTTCAATGCAATGTACACAGTGTAAGATTCAGGTAAAAATGATCTTATACTTTTATTCTATTATGTGGAGATATGATGCTTCTGGGAGTGTTTTCTTAGTTACTAAAGGCTGCAATATGTTCTCTTTCCACCATATGCCCTGGGCAAG
>NC_024312.1:11020142-11042378 GCF_000523025.1 Cynoglossus semilaevis
ACTTGCAGTGCCTTCAAAGCCCAATTGAGGTCCATGGCTTGTACAGTAAAATCACTGGTCTAGATTTATAAATGTATAAATTTGTCACATTTTTGTTGGTTCAGTGCTGCGTTAGAGAACATTGTTAGAATAAAAAAAAGCTTTAACGGCCCTTTTTACTAAACAATGAGATGTAATTTTGTTTTTCACCAGTAGTCTCAAAATAAATTGGTAGCACGTAAAAAACAACGAACACGATATTTAAATATGTTTGAAAAGAAAGAAAAATCTTTCCATTGCCCCAAACCTCCATCCCTGAGTGATTTAGAGGCTTAAGATGAAGAGCCTCCTTTTTTTTTTTTTTTTAAACCAATGTGTCGGTCAGCAGATCACACCGCAAAAGTCTGTAGCTGAAGTGGCAGGGATTAGGGTAAGGATGGGGTCCTAGCCTCACATTATGGGATGCCCTTATGTATGAAGGAAGACTTTAAGAAAATAAAAAGCTTACCACAAACCTTTCTATTCGAAACCATGATGCAACTCGTCATGCTACTATTTAAGAAAGGGTGACTATAAGGATACATATATATTTATTTATTTATTTATTATATATAGCTATATATATATATATATAGGTAAAAATCTGTAAACTATTGTTGGAATAAAACTCCCTCTGCCTTCTATACTAAAAGCCAAAAAGAGGCAAAGAGTGTTTATTATATTTCTCTTTGCAATATATTTTTTTTCTTCTTCTAAAAGCTAACTGTAAATAGATATATACCATATTATATATACTATTTCCTTTGGAAAATAAAACCAAAAATATTTATTTAAAAAAAGCCACGAGTGTTAGTTTAACATTCTCCGAATATAATAGCACAGTCTGGGTTTTCTTCCGTGGTTTACTTGTTGAAGCTCTATTGCTTCGGTTAAAAGTCTTTTTTAAATTTTTTTTTGTGTCAAAAATCTATACCGAGTATAGAGAAGACAAAACTTCTTCCGATTCTGTCAGCAGTCTCACCGTTACCGACTGTGGAACTCTATAATGTGAAAGGCAACTACGCATTCTGTTTGGAACGACACTTCTCCTGTACTCGAACTTTTCCGAGCCTGTTAGATGGTGGGACAGAGGTAGAGAAGAACGGGAGAAGGGAGAAGGTCGTCTTTCGTAGATCGGACGTTGTAGCTGGAGCAACGGAAAAGCCGCGGCCCATTTTGAAGTGGGATCTCTCTGGCTCAGAAACAGAAGTGGACGACTCACTGATCGTCCTCTCCTCCAGTGCAGCACCAGGTGCACGACGTTAATGTGATATGGGAGAAAAAGTCATTGGAAAACCAGCTGCGGTAAAAGACGAACCTCCTCTCCTTCCTCTCTCTTTCTGTCTACCCACTCTACGTCTTATATGTTCTCTCCACATCTTTTTCCTAACTGCTGCTCTGTTCTCAGGCAGGGGTCAGCTCTCCAGCAGCTGTTTCAGTGCTCGTTCAATATTCATGCGATGTCCCACGCGCGTCACTCCCAGCTCCGCAAAGTCATCCTTGGTCAGAGCCGGGAGGTGGGAGCCTTCGATCTCATGTTCTTGAAACCCTGGTCTGTGCTCTCCCAGGTTGATGCTCTCCAGCCAGTCCCCGACGTCGTACTTATTCCAAAGATGTAGGGGTTTTTGGTGAAAAGGTCGAAGGGCCAAAAGCGGTGAGCCCAATCCTGGGGAATGGGAAGGTGACGGGGACGGAGAGCGGGATCTGGAGCGGGCACTGGAGCTCCTCATTACAAATCGGACCTCTTTGGGCTCCTGTGGCAGACCGAGGCTGGAGGATTTGAGTATAGTCTGTGGCGTTGCAGTCGTTGAGGGTGAGAGGCTGAAGCCTGCATATCGTCCAAGAGGATCACCTCGATCAGGTGAGCCGGAACCTGGGCTTGTAGTGCGTCGGGTGACCGGGTAGCGACTTCCAGGGCGGATGGTGTAAGTAGTGCCATAACTCCTTTGAGAGATGGTGTGGAGCTCACCTAGGCTGCTGAAAAGTCTAGCAGAGACAGAGAGAGACAGACATAATGTGAGCCAAGGTGAGGGCGACTACAATGAATTGATCTGCTCTTCTAAAGATGAAACAATAATAGGACAGTGGTGAGAGGGTTTTTAGGAAAAGATGAGGCGTGTTCAAACTAACAGCATTTTTCAAAGGAGAAGTCTTGAACATGAACTTGTTAAGGTTCAGAGATTATCCTACATGGCAAAAATCCTAAAACTGTCTTGTGCCGGCCTAACTGGTATCAGAATCAGTGACTTATTTGTCAATATATTGAATATTTATATTAAAAAAAAAAAAAAATATATATATATATATATATATATATACAGAGTAGTCTGCGTTAGTCATTTCATAGCTGTCCACTTGGTTGTGCTGCTCCCAGTTGTGAATACTCAAGTCTTTTATCAGAAACCTGCTTTAGGGCCTTCAGAATCAGCAGTGTGGTGTCTGAGTCTAAAATGAACGGCAATGAAAATCGTTTCTTTAAACACAGTCTTGAATCTGGCAAACTGCACTGAGTGACCTGCAAGGACAGACTGGACCTTCAGCAACAGCATGGATGGAGACAGAAAAGGACCTGTTAGAAATAAAATGCAGGGATAATCTGTACAGCAGAGTAATTGAACTGATCTTAAGGAAAAAGAGGACGATGGATTAGGTGTTGAAATAATTGAAAAATAGTAACTACTCCATAAAGTATTAATAAATGTTTCTGTAATTGATTATTATAAGTTCAAATATTGACCATTGCTGTGTAAAAAACATTCATTTATCAGGTTAAGAAACTGACTTTTATTAATGGACTCAGGAGCTTAAATTCTTTTTAAGATCCTGGGGGCCATACAAAATGACTTGGTGACATTGGTTTTAACAAAACACATCTCACTGACTAACTATCAAAACATGTCAACCACAGTTGTGAAAAAATGGAAATCGTTTTGGTCGTTGCAGCAGTCTTTATCTTGGAGCTGTTGTACGATACTCAAGGACACGTTACACATGTGTGTAACACTCAAATCAGTGTCCAACAAAGTGTTGTCCATTCAGTGTAATCATTTTAGGAGTAGTAACTTTTGTTGCCCCTGAAAACTGAAGATCTGTGAAGAGTGTTGATTCTACTGTAGAAAACTTGTGGCCGTTTGTTTCCAAATTTTCTTAAACCCATCATCACATCAAGTGTAAAAAAAACAACCTAATAATCACTGTCATTCAGAGGTTCTGTGATGCGGCTGCGATGATGTTGAGCTTGTCAACATCATGACAATGACTCTGGATGAGCCGGCTTGTCAACATCATGACAATGACTCTGGTAGCCTGATTCCTATTGGATGAGCCGGTTTACAGCCACAAAAAGTATGTTTATTTCACCTGAACTCCTCGTCACGCAACGTTTGCTTCAATCACACACGTGTAGTGAACACACTGATTGGTACACCTGTGCACATCATATGTTTTCAAAGCATCCCAAGGGGAACCGTGGCGGGATGCAAACACTGCTTGTCACCAGCTCACGGACAAAAAGGTGGTAAAAAGTTAATATCAGACTTTCCTAGTGAATTTCTCCGTCTAGTTATCCAAAAAGGTTAATTGTAAGCAACCGGACATGTTCTTGGAGCTTAAAAGACGTTTCATTCCCCAACTGAGGAACTAAACTCTTTGGACAACATGACCTGGATGAATGAGAATCTTCACAGACAAATCGCTCCGTCTAGTTCCTATAGTGTACACTATCACCTAATTCTGGATTACTACTGCTTGTAACCTCCAACAAATTAACTATGTTAAAATGTTACTCTGTAAATAGCTGGTTTAACAGAGTTGGTTTTGTATATGCATGTGAGCTAATGTCTCGTGCGTGTATTTGGACTACACACGAGGCGGCGCAAAGGTTGAAACCAATTTCAACTACAGTGGACTCAACAGATATGAGATGAGCTCCATCCACACTTACACAGTTGTCCTGCCTTCCTGGACGCATAGTCAGTTCTAGAACCAATCAGATCAGAGCAGCAGGGCGGTGCACATGCAAGGTGAGCATAGAGAGAGAAAGAGAGAGAGAGCGAGAGAGTGAGAGAGAGATGGAAAATGGGAGAGCACGTTAGCATCGCTCAGTGAGACATGGCCTTTTGTTGCCCATTTTCCGCCATCTTTGTTGCCGAGGACATTTGAGTCATTGTGTAAATAATGAAATGTGAGCAATCTTTCTCAAACATTTTAGCCATTGAATTAACTAATACTTCACTAATTTGTACTCGTGTGTGCGGCTGAAGGTCGACAAAGATGGCAGAGAAGGCTTCAGTTTTGAAAGGTCTGATCAGCTACATGACATGAGACATGAGCACACTGTTGACATGTCAGACAATAGACCACAAGCAGACACCTACGGTATATAAAGAGGAACACACTGGATAATAGAAAATCTAGCAATATGACAGTATAAGTAACTTATATCTTGCCTTTATTTTCCAAGCCAAGCTCTGTGGGTAGGATGGCATTAATGTCACCTGGACTTGACAGGATATAAACATGTGACTTCACTTGCAAAAAAACTTCCTGAAACTTATTTGAGACTCAAAGGTTGAAACTTGAGACTAAGTTGAATTGGACGTGAAACGTGACTTGATGTCATCTCTATTTGTAAGCAGTGTAAGCCTTCAGTTCATTAAAAATATTGCTCTCCCTTGTGAGTCATAAGGGCAGGGTTCCATTAGTGTATCATTTTATCTCTGTCAGTGTGATTACATCAGTCAAATCCAGCACAGATCTGACAGTAATGACTAAATAACAGACTGCTCTTTTGTTCTCCCTCTTCTAAGTGTTCATTCATCACTACGCCTGATTTTCCCAATATGACATTTTGAAGCTATCTCTATAGTTTAGTTAACTGTGCTGTTACTGCACTGAATATAAAGTCAGGGCCACTTGACATCGCTTAATGAGGTAAAGTTAAGATCGAAGGTCAAATGTCATTTGTTGAAAGAATTTATTTAACTACCTTTAAGTGAACTAGTATAATCCGCAGAATATTAGGGCCACGTTGAGATTAAAAAATAAAGAGAATAACGTTGTAACTTTATGAGAAAAATGTTGGAAGTTTATGAGAAAAAAATAACGTTAAGAGAAAACGCAATTAAATTATAGAGAATAAAGTCGTAACATAAGAAAAAATACATACACTTGTGAAAAGTTGTGATGTTATGAAAACAATAATTAATTTTCAAGAATAAAGTCATAAATCTAGGATAATAAAGTTGAGAATAAAGTCTAAGGGTATCCTCGCTAAAACCACTCATCGAGTGCTGTTGGTCTCGGTGAATCACACACTTCAGGTTGGTGGTTGTGGTTCTCTTTTACAAAGATAAATCTTTGTCAAAAGTCCTAAAAGTCCCAAAGCTCATTATGATGTGATACAGATGAGATGACGATGAAGTATCTCCTTGTTTGTGAACCCAATACTAAATGATAACTTCAGAATTGTACACGTTTACCATTCTGACACAGCCATGTTGAACACTGTGTAGTTCTCTCTTATCTCCTCAAAAAAAAAATCATCTACATTTACAACTTTATTCTCATAGATTTACGACTTGTGACTCTTGTATATTTACAACCTTTTTCTTGTAAGTTTTGACTTTTGTTTCATACTTTCTTTTTCTTGTAATGTAACAACTTTATTCTAATAAATGTATGATTTTTCCCATCATTACAACTGCTGAAAAAGAAAACAAAATGAAACCAAATAAACAACCAAAGAAGACCAGATAAACCCAGATGCCCAGTGGCTGATCATGGTAGACACTGGAGGGAGAGAGCGGAGTAGCAATTGTGATGAATGAAAACATGCATGGAGCATGCAAGAGAAGAAGGCGGTGGAAGTGGTTGGAACAACATCGAGGGTAACGGGACAAGAGTTCAATATTTCACAGAGAAAGAAACGACAGAAACATAATGGTGTGCATGATCAAGTTAATCACAGCTCAGCGGGAGTGGTGGTGAGTTAAATGAACTTTCTCAGGATATTGACAAGCTTATTTACAAAAGAACATCTGATTGTTGAAATTTGTCACCGTCAGCACATATTGAATTTGTGGTCATGTAGGCAAAGTCTTGTTCAAACAAAAAGTGTTTGGTTGTGTTGCAAGATTTCCTGTGAAAAGCTAATAACGTACTACTAGGAGTGTGCAGATTGCTCACTGTATCGTAAAGAAGTGCCTCCGCAAGTAAGAGTGCATTGTCCTAAACTACTACTCCCGAGGTTAGCATTGCCTCTCTCACACTTTTAGATCACAACTATGTAGAACAGGAGTACCCAATAAGTAGATTGCGATCTACCAGTTGATCGTAAAGGTAGTGCTGGTACATCATGAGCAACTGAAATAAAAACAGTGAAATATAAATATAATTTTATAGTGTGTAGCAGTGACCATATAATGTACGGATTAAATCATATTGTGCCACACAACTGCATACATATATTCAGTACTCAAATATATTATATATATATATATATATATATATAAAGTAAGTTTCGTTTATATTAGGAAATATATATCTAACAGTTTAAATGTAGGTAGATCACTTTACCCTGGAAATTGTATAGTAGCTCCAAAGCCAAAAAAGTGTGGACATCACTGATGTAGAGACACAAATCCATGGGCAGTTTGGCTTGAGTACACAGTTCTGAGTGTAACCCTTACTTTTGTACATGTACTGTAAATCATTCTATTAAGAACCTGAATACCGTATTTTCTGGACTATAAGTCGCTCCGGAGTATACGTAAGTCGCACCAGCAAAAATTACCAGAAAAAAACATACAGTAAATAAGACGCAAACTCAGACAAAGGATGAAAAAAATGTGACTTATAGTCTGGAAAATACGGTATATTTGAACTTGGAATTGGCAATAATATTGTGCCATATCCAGACATATTACTGAATGGTGCCCAAACTGAAATAGAAACATCTGTGTATGCAAACAACGTTACTCAATGACTAACAACTAGCCCGGTACATGCTAATCTAAGGCAAGACACTGAGTGGAGCAGCAGTCCTTTGTGCTACAAAAGGCAGTATATCAAATCCTCTACACCATGTGTTGACAGGCTTAACATGACACACCATTATACTTTAGCCCTGTTCAAATACGTCTGTAAATACATCCTTAATCTTTGAGTTTATCACTGACATTACTATGGCATGACAAAAGGAAACCAACGAGGTTTCTGTCAGTGATGGCTTCAAAGACCTGGTGGTGTTAGGATGTAAAATGCAATATTTGAACAAGGACTTTGAAAAAAAACCCAAGGACAACTGGTCAAGACAGCCACTAGCAAGGCAAGGGTTAGGATTCAGCAAGGACAGTGTGTTGGTCATGAGGAGAGGCAGTTGGGAACTGGCTCCCTCCAAAACCTGTTACCTCGTTTGCACCCTCCACTAGTGTATGCTACACACACACATGCACTGAAGAGAATGAACAGAGCCATAACTTATAGAGTGTCACTGTACCTTAATGAAATCAATTGTGTTCTGTGAAAAATATACTTAATAACATCCCCTAGTGCAAACAAGGTAACACAAGAAGGTAATGGAACAAAAATGTACAAGAGGGCTGTTCTCTCTCAGTGGGATTAGTTGGAAAATTTGTTAGGGAAAAAGTATTTTAGAGTTTTAATTTACCCAATGTGCAATAACCTTGAGGTTTATTTTCTTCAGTATCCTCACATCTGCAAAAATATAAACAACTTTATTGTATTTTCAGATTAGGGGTCAAAAAAAAAAAAGAAACCCACAAATAACAGACATAAATCACATGTGTTTTTTTATATTAGTTTTGTGTTTTCCTTGCAGGAGTTGCAATAAATCTTAATTACAATGTCATTTCCTACACCGGCAATCACACTGGCCCCTGACCCCATTATTAGTAAACACAAGTACAGCATGCAACAAAAATCAGAACAGTGCCAGTGCCCATGATGAGAGTTAAAAACAAGATTTAAATCACACGTGTCAAACTCAGGCCCGGGGGCCAAATCTGGCCTGCAGTGTAATTATATTTGGCCCGCAAGATCATATCAAATGTGTACTAGAGTTGGCCCACCAGTATAAAGCCCCTACATGTATTAGCTGTGTATGCGCTAAGTTTTAGCACATGGCCTGTGAAAAAACAATTTACATTAAAAAGAAAAAAAAGAACTCGAAAGGCTACAAATAAAGATACATAACAGGAAACAAATACTGCTGATGTGTGTTTTATCTCAAATTGAATTGCTCATGTGTTTAACACAGTGGACCCCTTAGATACGAGCTTCCCGAAATACGAGCATTACGTTACGAGTTTGCAACTACTGCAAGATTTTCCTCGTGATGAATTTGAGTTTGACACCCCTGATTTAAATGAACTCTCACGAAATCATGAGTAAAACTTTCTAATTTTCCCACCCTGGTTGGAAAATGTTTATTTTAATTGAGACGTTTGAGAAACTCATAAACTCTCACAATAAGCCCAGAGGGTAGTTAGCATCTTCCCATTTATCTATGTTCTTTAACAACCAAAAACAGTAGAAACAGTAGAAAAGAAACTGTTCTGGGGTTTTTTTCTGTTTTTTTAGCAAGACTTTTGATCCACGTGATTTGTAGGACTCAGAGTTCCTGAGAGACCACTCCCAACCTTTATTATTCCCTCAGTTAATATAAACACACTTGTGGTATTGCTTGGTTCTAACGCATAAATTGCTTACTGGCACTAACAACTAATACATTTTAATAATTTAAATCACAAACTTAAATCATTTTAAGATGGGGCCTGTACATTGTGATAATCATAATCCAATGATAATCACTGTTATAAGTTGTGTTTGATTTAAAATGATTAAAAAAAAGAACGATGTATACAATAATATGATTGCACAATATGGAATTGGGAACAATAAAATAAAAATGTTCCAAAGGAATGCACTTAATATATCCATTTTCTCTTACCTGGCACCTGTCACAGGTGACTTCCTCCCTGGGTCAAGAGATGCCCCAAAAGGTTCTTCTCCCAATGACCTAGTGTCTTTATTTAGCTGCTGCAATCGTGAGCTCAACTCCCCCATAACAGATGGTTTTGTTCCTTCTTCTGAACCCAGCCCCAATCCAAGCCCACCGAGATTCCCCAAACTCCCAATACCCAGCCCCACTCCTGGTCCACGGGGCTCCACGGGGTCTCCCCAAAGCTTTGACCTCCGTTGGAAAAGGTAACGTGGCTTAGTGGGAGCTAGTCCAGTCACTGAGGCCGAACCACCTGAGGGGAGCCCTGGTCCTCCAGCTGCAGCAGCGGCAAGGGCAGCAGCCTGTTGTTGTGACAGCAGCTCACTGTCAGAGCTCTGCTTCAGCAGAGGATCCCTGAAAGTGACAGGACCTTTGCTGCCTCCTATCTGGGACTTGAGTCTGGGCTTGGGAGGCACTGGTGGCTTGTCAAGCACAAAAGTCTGCCCGTCGGCAAAGGAGGTGTGCGTTGTGTGTGTATCTGCAGGCTCGCCACTGTCTGAGGACAACGTAGACATGCTAGAAACTGTAGAGACAGTGCTGGTGGTCTCAAGATGGTGGTCTCGCTCCTTCTCACTTGAGCTGCGTGTGTCAGCCTCTTCCACGCCTGAATCTGCTGCAGAACCAGGCTCAACCACCGGTAGTGGCTCTAGAGGGTCAGAGGGCTTCCCTGAGACAGCTGTTGCGCTGGGCAAGGGCTGGGGAGGCTGTGCTGGAGTCAAAGTTGAGGTTGTTGGGGTTGAAGAAGTTTGGGATGTTGGTGTTGCAGAGGGCGTGGGAGAGCTGGCAGGTTTAGATAGGGACACTGGCGTCTTCGGTGCCTGTGCCTGTAGCCCATTTGCAAACTCACTTGGTGGTGGAACAACTCCGATTTTACGTAGCTCCTCTCTTGTTTCCTCATCACTGGACGACAGCATTGCTGGGGGAAGGGACACGGTGTAAGGATCCACATCCTCCTCGGAACTTCCCTGAGCCAGACTTTTTTTTTGCAAAGTGCTGGCTGGATGTTGGGCTTGAGGCAGCGTCAAGGGATGACATACCGTGACATTAGGGGAAGTAGCCCGTGGACTTGGGGATTTGCTAGGCTCTACAGATGCTGGATCAGGGATCTTTTCTTGTTCTGTACTTACCTCCGCCACCTGGCCATTGCTGGTGGCATGAACCATAATTAGCCCAGCAGTTTTCTGTTGTGATGTATCCATTATACTGATCAGCATGCTTTTTTTATCCTCTTGTCTCTTATCTTCTTTCCTCTCTTCTAATCTGGCCTCCATCTCCTTCTGGAATGAAACAGGTGAGGCCGACGTAGCCCACTGTGGTTTGGGTTTTTGGGAAATTAAAATCGGTGCTGGGGAGGATCCAATTCCATACCCTGCTGCCTTGGTGCTTTTGGGTGAAAAAGGGGGAGATGCGGATGCCCCTTCACGCGGAGACTCTTTGGTCTGGCTTTCCATAAATATTATGCCGTGGCCTGCTCGTTCCTGTTTAGTCCTCGGTTCTGGGCTACTAGTTGGAGACTGGCTCTGGGAGGTCAACGCCCTCTCCCTTGCGGCCAGCGCAAGAGCCAGTGGTGAGTTTGGGTCCAGTGGTTTTCCTGTAAGTGGATGAATAAAGGTTGTCCCACTTGGCGAAGGACTTATGCTTAAAGCAGGGGGAGGGAGCTTTCCTAGCTCTCTGGAAAGCAAACGTTCGTCAATAGAGTGAGACTGAGTTAAAGAAGGGGCGTCTGAGCTGGTGGTAGATACCCCCTCCATGGTCCCAACAGAAAGGAAGACTGTGGATTTCCTCCGTTCTTCTAATCGACGCTCACGATCCTTCACTGCTCCAGCAATTGCAGCAGCCAAGGGAACCTTACCCTGAAACATGATCTCACCCTGGGCATGCATATGCTCTTGTTCTGCCATCAGCTGTTGCTGGTGGTAGTCCGCACGGCTTGTGTGTGTGTGCCCAAGAGGGGAATGAGGATGTCGTCCTGAGGGTGAGCTCTCGCGAGAGTGACCAGCAGCTAAGGCCAAACAGGCTTTTTCTTGTGCATCTTCCACCTGTTTCAAGACAAAAAAAAAAGACAAGGTCATTCTCTTCCCACTTCTCCTCCCTTTGCCCTTAAAGTTGAAGTCAAATAATAAATCTTACTTGTAGTTGTTTCACAAGTGGGCTTTTTTTTCTCTGGGGCTTGGTGGGTGCATACAGCCCGATACTGAATTGACCCACATTAGCATAGGGGTTGTCGATAATTCGACCCTTCCTTTTGATGCGTTCAGGA
Source organism: Cynoglossus semilaevis (assembly GCF_000523025.1). NCBI lineage: Eukaryota > Metazoa > Chordata > Actinopteri > Pleuronectiformes > Cynoglossidae > Cynoglossus > Cynoglossus semilaevis. The sequence continues at coordinate 11,031,443 of NC_024312.1, forward strand.
GGTGTAGCAGCAGAGGGCCGAGGAATCTCTGTAGGTTCAACAGGTAGATGGCAAGAGTCCTGGAGGATGATCATTGAGCGGGCTTTCTTTTGCCTCTCAATATGCGTGGCCTGCCGCTGAGCGGTCTCATAAGGTAGGTCCAAGGATGAGGGCTTGAAACTGGAGCGAATTCCAGGTTCATGACCTTGGCTTTGGGTCCTTGACGGGGGAGGCGGAGGGCAAAAGGCTGGGGGAGGGCCAGTGTCAAGGTAGTATGGAGGAGGAGGAGGTGCTGTTTGGGGAGGAGGAGGGATGGGATGTGGCTGCAAGTGCTCTCTGAGACTGTCTGTCATGGAGGAGCTGCGAGAAAATCTGTGCTCTGCTGCGAGGGCAGACAGCCGATCCTCCTCAGTGGCACCTGAAGAGGCAGAAATACGTTTTTCAGTTTATGAGGAAAGACTATCTGTGAGCTCACTGAAATACCCTTGAGGAAATTCCTAAAGCTATCCTTAAACAAATCTTCAAGTGCATTTAAGAAAATATAAGACTTTTTACTGCCACAAAAAACTTACTACTATACAAACCCCACCTTCTTAAAGGTACATTAAATTTGCATTTTTATAATTTGCAGGGAATGAGACAAAACTATGCTTTTATGTTTTCAATGATAAATAATCTTAAATAATGACATAATGCATATAAGTAATAGTAATAAAAAAATATTTTCTTTGTGACAAAGGTTCTCTCCTCTAACTCCATGAGAATAAATCCAGGAAACAAAGGTCCTACGTTATTTCCTATTCACAAGACAGGATCTGGTGCTCAGTACAGTCTACACCAGGGGTCGGCAACCCGCGGCACCGGAGCCACATGTGGCTCTTTCATCCCGTGTGTGTGTGTGTGTGTGTGAGTTCCCCTCTGAATGAGACATGCCGACTCCAGTAGTAGATGGATGCCTCTTTTTTAAGATCCACCAAAACCGTAACAAACATAAATATCTGTCACGGTCCTTGGTCTCTCGACTGATATTATCGGCCCGATGTTAGCAGAATTATGTAATATCTGTAAGAATCGTTTTCCGTTTTTCCTCCAATAATGAAAACCCGATAACGCAATGTCTGGGCTTCACCGAATGATGTGTTTTCTACACTTTCATACAAAATACAATTCCATCTTATAGTAAAAGTGCAGACAGAATTAAATAAAACAATTGCGACTCAAGTCTAATTACATGAACTGTTTTGGATCCTTTTCTTCATTCGTATGTAGCAGTTTACTTTACGTTTTTGGGAGTTGTGACTGGCAGGTGTGAATAGTATTTGGTGCAGGCAGTTTACGATTTACAAACCAAAATAAATAGAAAAATTCTAATGTGCAAGTCTACCAGCAGAGTGTAATATTTGCATGCAACGCTTTGAATATTCAAGTCATGCATAGTTTTTTTTTACCAAAAGACTTTGTCCTGGACATTCCCTTGGGAAGTAGAATGTGACCTCTCTCAACAGCTGTGTGAAGACGTCCATGTAGAGTCATCCCTTGTCTTTCAAACAGTGACTGTCATACAAAAGCACATTTACCATGAGAAAAAGAGCATGTTTCAAGAAGACCACAACTAAGCACCAAAAATAACACATGACATAATGTAAGTGTGTCAGATCCTAGACCAGGTGTGGGCCACAATTGTCCTAAAATTGAACAGGGTCAGGAGCAGTTAGATGGAGCGTTTGTGTGTTCGTTGCTGTCCCCCACACAGCAAAGTCTGACTCCTGACAACTGACCAAAGTTGGCAGTGCTTGCACAAAATGGACATGTTTAAGGTGCGGAAAAACAGTTACATTTAAAATGTGTGAAGTAAAAGAGTGGGGGACGTGAACGTTTTCTTATGAACCATAAGGGGGGGCAGCAGAGAAAGTTTGGGAACCACTGTAGCAGCCTTTGTTTGGCTCTGTAGTAGATTACTCTGTCCGTTGATGTACTGTATGTAGGTGCACTCACACTGATCTCTGCTGGTGTTATTCTCCTGCTGGTAGGTCGTTGTTTGACAGTGGCTGCTCTGTAATCGGCCTCTGAAGGCTGAGAGTGCATCACAGACTCCTGGGACGCCAAGATCTCATCAAGTCTCTCTGTTGAGAAAGAAAAACATAAGAGAAAATACCAGGACAAGTTGTTCTATTTCCACTGATTACTGAAGTGTACTGTAATTAGAAATTAAAGACAACAAAGACACTCTTTTCAAGGGCTTTGCTCTTGGGTTTCAATCAAATTACGACGTGATTAGACAGGTGTCTTGTTTTCACTCAGACTCACCTCCTCTTCTCCTCTGAACAGAAGCTTGGTAGGACAAAGATAGCATCAGCAGAGCAGGGCAAAGGACAAGAACAAACCAAGAGAAGTGACTTTTCGAAAAGTCAGGAAATATGGCAAGTTATAACAGCAGGAAAGTAGAAACATGACAAGACAAGAGGAAGAGAAGTTGCAAATTTCCTGATCGTATTCTGGCACTCACCCAGTTCCTCAAGCTCAGTGGTCATAGATTTTGAGCGAAGCGTCAGAGTGGTGCTAGGCGATCGTTTGGGTGGCGGTGGAGCTGCGAAGAAGAGACATGGTGTTGAGGATGAGGATGAGGCGGATGAAATTTCTTTGGCTTTGCGGCTCAGTGCCCTCTTGGCATCTCCCAGACGGCCGGCCCATCCCGTCGTCGCTGATTTGATTTGACTAAATTCAGTTGTACTGGATGCGTCACACTTGGCCAAGACTTTGTTCAGTCTGTGATTGGAGCTTAACTTCTTCATTTTTTGATATCTGTCCATTAACTGTGTTTAAATATCAGTTGTTCTTTAAAACTTTAAGGATTTTAGCCTTTAGGTGGTTCTAAATCTGTTGAGCTGGGGTGCAGTAAAGGTAAAGCTGGTACTAGCTGAAACAAACCTGGCTTTCTGAATGTTCTCATAACACGTGGAATTGAAACTGTCTCCTGCAGTCGTAGCTAGACTGGATAAAAGCAGTGAGGGGAAAAGTTGTCCATTTGAATTATACTAATGCACCGCCTCTCTAGAAGTGAGTAGATGAACATCAGTAGATGTTGGATATCCTTCCACAGGTTGACTTGCAAAAAAGAGAGAAACTCTCAAAGCTACGGCAGATTCAATTAAAAAACAATACGACACCTTAAGTTAATGGATGACCATATATCCAGATTCACCAGCACCCTGTGGGCCAATCTACTCAAAGCACTGCTCCAAACACAAATACAATGTTTGAATAATATCCTAGTCCCAAAGTAAGATTCCCCAGATTAAAATGCAGACATGTAAGTATAACTCTGCCATACAAATGTCATGTCATGCACTTGAAAAGCTACCGTAGCATACAACACATGCAGCAGCACCAGCAATCTCTGAATTCTTTAACAAAATCAAGTTTCTCAGCAATGAACCACACCGCGACCACCAGAGCCTCCCCGTCTCCAGGATAACCAGCTAACACTCAATGCACCATTGTAGGGCGACTGATTTCTAAATCCCACTGAAGCTCCAGTGCCTGCCTATTGCCCCACTATCCTGCTGATCTGGCGTAGATACGCCATCCCCGGTGTAGTCCGTGTAAAACATCTTCTCATCTCCATTTAGCACATTCTGGTACAGCAGCAGAAAAACGGAGGAGATGGAGGAGGACGGAGAAAAGAGAGAGGGAGCCAGGCAGAGAGGGAGAGAACATTTGCTGTAATGTAATGCCTAATTCAAACATGCAGCGTAGTCACCATGGCAACGGTGGCAGTAGTGAGGATTCACATGGTGCAGAGAATGTGTATGTGTGAGCATGCGCGTGTGCGCTTGTGCAAAAGTGCAGTATCGCCGAAAGTGTCCCACTAAAAAATTGGGTCTTTTACACAATGGACACTTTAAGAAAAGGAATTCAGGTGGAGCTTTGCAACATTAGTAAAAAAAAAACTCTTTCAGGGCTGAGTCTTTAACAGTATTCTACTCTCTGTCCTCAGTTGTTCATGCTACATTTTGACCTCATTCTCTGTTTTTTAAACAAAAATGAATTACATCTCTCCCTTTACTTAAACACAAACATTAGTTGAATTAGTCACATTTTACTGGAGGCTACAAGACAAAGGTTTTTGGCAAAACAGGTTCCAGACTGAAATGTGTGCAACCAATTATTTGTGCTATAATTATCAAATCATCGCACTGCCGTGTGTGCCTCCTCAGAGACATACGATAGGTTCACTTCTGGGTCAACTCATACTCCTAGCGTTTGCCAGCTGCAACCTTGAAATATTGCTTTTGACTAACAGGAATCAAGCCCCCGGTGTTCCCCACTGCCATTTACCCACAGACTGTAATGTATGTGTGCATGGCTGTAGCTTCTCAATTTGAGAATCCAGGGAGTAGAAGCTAAGCAGCAGTTAGCTAGTAGTTTTTAAGGGCTATGAACAGCAGCAACCAACCTAATGACATACTTTTCTAAGTCTTAGCCAAAGAAGGAAATTAAGCTCCTACTACCGTCAAGGCCAACAAAGCCTTCACTGCTGGCCTAAATAGTATCAAAGTGGGCGTGGCAGCCTTAAATTAATGGCAATGAGATTGCTTCTTTGACCAATCAGATTTGAGTTGGCACCAAGCTGGCATAGCAACATTCATTTTATTTCAACATCATTACCTGGCAGTAAGTTCGACTTGAGAATTTTCAGGGTTGTTTTCTTAGCTACATTCTCGTTGGCATTGGTATTAGGACGCTGGATTTCTTGAAATAGGCTTTTAGAGCAGAAAGAACATCAACAACAGACCAAAGACAGGACATAGGAACTTTCCCATAGTAACTTTAAATGATGCATGTGTGCAGTCACACGCGCAAACACACCATCCTGAGGTCAAAGTGCCTAAGACGCGTGGGAGCTGAGTACCATTGTGGGTGGATGTGGTTGACATGGAAACACAAATTTACAGCAAGAATATAAGATTTGATTGAAACCTCTGAAACATGGAAAAGCACTATTATAAAATCCAAATAACACAAGACATCTTTTAAAAATACATTATTTCAGTATTTCAATAATGTAATTTCATAGAAATTATTGACCTTTTCAATTTTTGTATGTAGAAAATAACATTTTTTGCATGACATTTTGGGGAAGTTTTTTAAAATTATGATTGTTTTTAGTTTTAGTTTTAAAACATTGGGCCAGTCAAAAAAAGTACAAGAGAAATTCCATCGAATGCATTAGCAGCATAAGAACATCTGATAAGTAATAAATAAAATAATAAATATAAACATATAAATCACATTAGGGTCAGAAAAGGCATTTATTTTAATGTAGGTAAACAGTTATCCTTGTGGTCCTCACCTTTCTTGTGAATGATTTCCTCCGACTCTGGTTTGCGTGTGACTGACACCACCTTCATCAGAAGCCTATTACCTCCTTGTCGGATCAAGGACACTACCTGCTTGTGGCCGACCTTCACGACGTTCACCCCATTCACCTAAGACAAAAACGCACAGAGTGAGTCATGCCTACAAATGTGTAAGCACATTTTTTTTACAAAAGGCAGATTGAAGGCGCAGTTAAGTGATTTTGAGATCATTTCATTTTATTTTTATAAATCACTGTTGACAAAAACTACTAGTAACAGCAGCATTAAAATATACAAAATGGTTACGCTATCAGGGAAAAGAGAGAGAAAAAAGGACGGGTGGTGAAACAGAAAGAACAGGAAGTTGATAAGGAGGAAGTGAAAAAACCTGTGGAGGTACAGAGATGTTTAGGAGGGAGTGCATTGAACTTTTTAACCAGGATGTTTAACACAATCCTGGAGAATGATGGGAAAGAAAGGGAGGGGATGTACTGGTCCTGATTTTCAAGAACAGGGCGATGTGCAGCGTTGTAGTAACTACAGAGGCATTACTCCTGAGATGTAGAAGTGAGGGCTCAGGCAAGGGAAAGAATTCCATTAATACATTTCCACCCAATATTAAAATCTGTTCATACGTGGTAAAAAGAGAACATGATTTTTTTTCATTGAAAGAATTTCAATTCAAATTTAGCACATACTGTAACTATAATCTACACTAAAAACTACAAAAAAAAAATCTGCTTTTTCTGAAGTCCAACACTTAAAACAATTATCTGGAGCATTTTGTTTTGGTTACCTCAATGAGGAAGTCTCCTGTCCTGAGACCAGCCCTCCAGGCCACTCCCTCCACATCCACGGACTCCAGGTACTGCAGAGCAGGGAACGCTGGAGTCGGTGCAAACTCTTCAATCGGCGTCTCAGCTGTTTTGAGCACAGCAGCACAAACAATCACAATCATTAGAAAATACACAGCTTTAAACACAAATATACTGTGTATTCTCTACCAATTTAAAGAATTTTTAACTGGTTTAATAAAAAATTGTACATAGGCTGGACATGTCCTCGAAGTTTGTCTCAACCAGTCCCCAGGATGTTGCAAGAAAGAAATGATTGAAAATTACCAGTCCCCAGGATGTTGCAAGAAAGAAGCTGTTAATGATTGAAAATTCAAATATTTTTTATAGAAAATTCAAATACAACAAAAGGACTGTGACTGTATCTGTAATCAGTTCATTTTGTTTTGGTAAGAGCTGTTATTGACATTTATAAAACTGTAAACATTCAAATATGTCATGTGCAAAAAGGATTTTGTTCAAGGTTTTGTAGTCAAACAAAAAAAAAATGATTCTAGGGAAAATAGTTCTTGCTGTCCCTGCTATTTTATTTATAGAATGTGTTCTTGTGTGTTGAGCTGCAGTTAATTGGTGGCTTATCTTGGACACAGACACTAAGCTCGGCTCAGCTTCTGGTTCTTTATTTATGCAAAAACGGCAAAGCAGGAACGAGAGACACCACATGATGCATGTAATCCATATTTCACAGGGAAACTATATAACACAGGAACATTTCTTCTATGACTCTCTACTACAATGAAGTTGGATACATTTTTGTTAAAAGAAGCGTTGCTGTCTCTAAGTCAGAGCTCACCAACTTCTTAGACACTGAGAGCTACTTGAAGGGTTCTTAGTAATATGAGGAGCTACGTGTTCGATACAGACTTCCACAACAATGTAATAATACTAACTGCTAGGACAGACAATAGTAGACACACTTCTTACCATCGTCATTGTACTCATTTGGATATCATTACAAGTGTAACTGTACAATGTTTGACCCTCTGGTTGACTAGTTTATTTTTTGGAACATACCCCGCGGGCACCTTAGGGAGTCCACGGGGGCTACCAGGTGTCAGGAGCACTGCTCTATTCAAGAACCCAGGAGTGCTCAATCTATTGTTGGGTTGGATCTCCTCCTTCCCTCTTTTGCTGCTGACTGTCACGGCAGCCCACACATCAAACTGTTCTCGGGGTCAGGATTTCTGCACACAGTTTGTCCAGTTTAAACCCCAGACACGTCATATTGCTCATAGTGATGGATAAGACTGAGGGGTTTGAATCCCCCTCCTTCAGGCTCTCTTAGCTATCTTCTTAGCTCTATCTCTGCAGCTCTGGCATTTCTTCCCTATTTCTAGCTCCAGCCGGCCTTGGAGATAATCGCCGTGGTAGAGAGCACCAGTAGAGTGCTTATAAGGTGAGTGCTGATATCCAATATGATGATATTGTACAATTAATTTCCAATTCCAATATTAACTGATACTGATATATACAGCTGTTTTTTCCAAAACTGTGCTAAACCTCTCAGGACCCCATGAGCAATTCCAGCATTTTTGGCGAAACCCAGGCAGGTTTTCAATATCCGAGGAAAAAACGATAAAGATTCTTACAGATGTTACATAATTATGCTGATATCGGGTCGATAATATTGGACAGATGTTACATAATTATGCTGATATCAGGTCGATAATATTGGTTGACACTGTCGGGTGTTCCTAACTGACAATAGGAATGTTCAACAAAATGAAAAACTGTTTTTTCTGGAAGCCATCTTTTAAGTAGAGGTGAAATTGAGGTCAAACGTATGCAATAACAGGACATACTGTATTTTGGGGAAACATTAGGGCAGAATGATATGAAGGAGGTTAAAAAAGGATACAGGAATAAAAACAAGGACAGACAGAACAACAATGACATAAGAGAATACAGTACAGTGGAGTCTGTCTACTGAAGATCAACACCATCTGTGGAGAACAGATGGAACTAGCTGACAGCTCAGCCCATGCTAACACACACACACACACACACACACACAAAACTCACAGCTATCTGAGTAACACGCTGCGTGTTGACCAAAGCTGCTCATTTTGTTAAGCTGCACTCGCTAAAACTAGTTACATCTTCTCAGGTCAACGCTCGAAAGTTGTGCATTAACCAGATTAACTATACGGCAGATTAAGATACGAGGACTTGAGCCATTGTAAAAGTCAGTGATCCATAAGGCCACCAATAAATGTACGTTTCATAAGATGCTGTTCACTCCCTTATCAGGAACAGGTGACCCCATGAGTTGGTTTGGACTCCACTTTAAACACCCATATATATTTATTTGTATGTTGCATTGAATTATTTTCATCATGTATCTGGACTTGCAACAAGAAATGTACTACCCTGTTTTATTACACACTCTATCTGGTACTCTCGTGCTCCTGGTACTCCTACTCCTGTGTTTTATTACACACTCTATCTGGTACTGGTACAGGAAACATTCACCCTAGTCCTGGACTTGCAGCATATTTACAGCAGGCTGTGCTATGTTTTAGCACAGTTAATATCGAAACCGTTGATAAAAGAGGGGTTTGCTTTTGTATGTCCAAATGTTGGCTGCCATCGTATTAGTAAGAGAGAGCAACAGAAGTTGACTGTGAAATAGAGACTAGCTGACAAAACAGAGGAAAATAAATGGAGAGAAGACGAGTCAATTGATCTCTTTACTGATCCTTCAGATAAAACTGCAGCCGAGGAGGATTGTAGGGATTCTGCTAAAGAAACTGAAAATGGCTCAGACGTAATAATGTCCTGACGAATGAGAATGGGAGAGCCGTTTATCACTGTCTAATTTTCTTTGATAGTTGATGCTGTGTTGCTGAGTATAAGCTTTGCATAAACCGTTAAAACCTGTCAATCAATGGGATCTTCCATATCAGCCTGAAACTGGCCAAAAAAATAATATTTATATTACTTGACTGAGCCAAGACTTGATGAACAAAAACAAAAAAACAAACCCAGCATGGAGACAGTATGTATGGCCATTATAGTCTTGTCATTATTTAGGCAAAGATTTGAATTAAGATATTTATTATGGAGAACATCTGTGACATACAAAGTATGGACTATGGCTGTGGCCCATTCAGCTTTAATCCACCATCAAACTTTTCCAAATTATATAATTTATTTATATTACCATTATACTAATATTCTCTGCAATCCCCCCGTGTTCCCAATAGTTGGCATGGAAAATGATAAAAGCATTTTAGCATTTTAGCCTTTATACATGACCTTTACATGTCATTTATCTGAGTTTGCACGAACGCTCCATCCATCTGCTCCTGACCCGGCCCACCTGGTCAATTTTAGGAACAATTGTGGCCCGCGAGTCAGAAAGTTTGCCTACACCTGGACTGACCTTACTGACAACAGGGATATGTGTGTTAAATCGATATGTACATACACCTGTTTGAGCACATGCAACTCACCTTTTGCTCCCCGCAGGACAAAGCCGAAGCCCTCATTTTCTTTCTTCTGTAAAAGAGCATTCTTCTCTTCTATGATATAATCACTGTGAACAACAAACCAGAGGCATATGGTGTATAAAAAAAACCCTAAACATTTTAGTTTTACATAACTTGTGTGTGTTGAGTGTGTAAAGACTAACACATGAATACAGTGGTATATTCTGGTGCACTAGCAGTGTTTTGTCTTTAGAGGGCACTCAAACACATATCTAACTTTACATTTAATCTTTCTGAATATAGCAAAACTATGTGTGTGTGTGTTTGCAGAACAGCTTGAGCTGTACCTGTATGAGGTGAAGTTGTCGTAGGATCCCACAGTGTAGTGTCTGAACAGTCTTTTAGTTCGATCCTCCCGGGTTTCTGCAAAACAAATTAAAAACGTCTAAAAAAACAAACAAACAGCTTTCCTTTTTGAGTTGTACTATATCCTCATACAAAATGGAGAAAAAAAGATCACTCTTAGCTTATTCCTTCATGAGTGGTGGACACAGAGGTAGACTTTTAAAACAGGGTTTGGCTTCATGATATATGCCACCTTGTGGCACGGAACGGACAGTAACGAATAAATATAAATAAACGCCAAGCATATTTTGAAGTCCAGTAATTGTTTATCACAAAAAATGAATATGTATAAGAAAATCAAACTGAATATGGTTACAGCTAACTTGTGCTCCTTTGCTGGAGCCAGAGTTTGGGCCACATTGCCAACAACAGGGTCATTTTCCAGTGCATGTTACACGGCTGTGTTTATTTTGTGCAGATTTTCGATTTTTGAACAAACTCTTGACTCTTTCAGCGTCTGATGTTCAACTCTCTTTTCTCATGGACAATTTTACTGATTAGTTTGAGTTAAAATTCTTTAGCATTTGTCACTGTGGAGATAAATGTCGCACTTAGGCAGATGACAAAGTTGGGAACTACCTCTTTTACAGAGGGCATTTCTCTTTTGGCTGCCAGGTACGGAGATATTTTGGCGAACTGCCGAAGTAATAACACTCTGCCAAGATATTAATCTGCAGATATGGTAAGAAATGTTACTTTCTCCCCTCTAATTAAAGGGATTCCTCAGGTTTCTGTGACACCAAGAGGAAGGAGCTGGAGATGATTTGCACAAACATCTGCAAATTGGGTGACTACAATCTGTGTATGCACCGAAGCTGTGAAAAGAAAAAACTGGAATTATAAATTAGCAGAATGTGAGTCTTATTGTAAGAGATTGTTTTTCATAGCTATTGTTCTCATTTCAAGA
>NC_024312.1:11042487-11046084 GCF_000523025.1 Cynoglossus semilaevis
CATGGCCCCCCTTGTGGACAGAAAGGTTTTCCCCCCCCCCCACCCCCCCCCATCCACACCCCACGAATTGAAATACTGTTGAATATACATGTATATTATTATCTGTACAAACCACTGTATGAGTTGCTGCCACCTAGTGACTGGAGGCTTTGTATCATTCAAGCATAACACCAGCCATTTTCCATTAGAAGCCCCTCAAGACCCCCCTGGCCCCTCAACACGCCCTGCCCCACTATTTGAGAAGTACTGCTTTAAAGGAAGGGGTCTAACACAGAGATACTATCCACTACTAGAGAGAGAGAGAGAGCGGGAGCGGGGGTGGGGGGGGGGGGGGGGGTGTTATTAACCATGTATAATTTCTGTGAAGTGCAAATGAAACCCAGCTTCAACATGTTTGCATTAGCATAACATGTCGTTCCAGTAGCAATGACGTGCATTTCTCTTCCGGCCTCATTGCTCACACAACCTGTAACAGCCTCATCAAGGCTGTTGAGACATGTTAATGCCATATGACACAAACAGAAAAGAATATTTCAACTAAATAAACAACTCTGCTGTACACGTTCTGTACCATGTTCACATGAAACATTATGCATACATATGCATTATACATGCACTTTAACTGCAAACCTAATCTGTATTAGATTAGAAATAACGTGTAATTCCCGTTCTTTAAATAGAGACATGCATTATTCAAAACAAAAAGGACAAAATAAAAGACTTTATAGTTTGTTTGTTTGTTTTTACTGGTGATCTTAAAATGCGTGTTGTGTGTTACAATAAGTCGTTTTATAAGTTTAGTTCTTTCAGCTATGAATGATTAACTCAACATGTTAAAGTAGGAATGTAACATATTGGACACTTGGTCTCTTTTATTCCATTTTTACATGTGGAAATTCCAACTGGGTTTCTTTGCAAGTTCTTGCAAACAAGACTAAACAGTCCTTGTTTGTTGTTCTGTGATTCTCCTCATGATGCTGTGGACGTTGTCAAAAGAATACAGGTCTACACTGCAGCTAATTAAAGCACCCAATCTGTTTCACAGTAGCTGCATTTTTATACTGTGTACAAAGAAGCTCGACTTCACGTCCCTGCAAACAGATGTCGCCTTATTAAGAGAATATGACGAAAATGTTGACATAAGCCTCGGCGTCGATGCTACACAAAGTATAGACCGATAGATCGAGAGATCGATAGATAGATGTACTTTATTGATCCCAGGCTGGGAAATTGCAGTTTTTTTGTTTGTTTTTTTTTAGCTGTATTTTTTATAACGGGTGTATGGCTTATTGTTTCAATGCACCATCAGGCTCGGAGACAGAGTCTCCCTGATCACGACCGAAACAAATGCATCCATGACCTGATCTGCAGCTTCAGCAAAAACTGTATAACAGACATCATTTGTCAGCTGCCATTAAACCTGTGTGCTCTTCACAAATCTTTCTGCTCAAAAGGAAGATCAAAAACCTGTTATTTTCTTTCTTTAAGAACACACTTTCCAACGACACGCTGAATATGAACTCACCAGTGGCAGGAAGTGGTCTGTGCAGCTTCCTTTAAACCTGTCATTATTGTCAATTGTGGTTTCTTTCTTTTTGCACTAATACAAAATAAACTTCTTCTTTGGTGTTATTTCAGTAAAAAAAAAACCCTGTAGATGTCAATTAAACCTGGGCTTAAATTTTGTCACAGGTTGAATTGATATGAGAAGATAATCCCATCAGATGATTTTGAATGTTTTCTGTGTTAACTCCCATCAGCCATTGGGAAAATTGTCATTGATAATTCACTGATGGTGAATTATAAATATATAAATGATTATACTGCAGAGTCATTTTGAAGTCACAAACCCAGCCAAAGGATGAAAGAAAGTGCGACTTATAAAAAATACGGTGATCATGCCTTGTTGTAGAACATGCCATGACAATAACACAACTGAGGTTTTGCCTCACCCACAATGAAACATAATGACCTCAATATTACAGTTCAAACGTCTGAAACCCTGAAAGTACTGTAGTTGGGTTTCTGATTGATCGACACATTTCTGAAAAAAAAAAAAACGGACATGAATGTAAAGAGCTGCTCCAGGTGCATCACGTCCTGTGTGATCTATCACCAAACCTTCAACTCTCTTTGTCTCCACTGCTGCAGCAATATGAAACGTCTTCTGTTCTACATCTTGATTCTCCACCATGTATCCATTTCCTTTTTCTGTGCTCCGTCTTTGTATTTGTCTTTCTTTGTCTCTCTCCTTACCAGGGAAGATTAACTATTGTTTAAGCGTTGGCCCAGATGAGAGACAAACAAAAGCTTTGTGAAATTGCTTATTTACTTTTCCTTACTGTCATTCTTTCACTCCTTTTCACACTAAGGTCTATTAACGGAACACAATACGCATCATTTTGAGAGAGAGAGAGAGAGAGAACACAGCAGAGAGAAGGAGGGAAAGGCAGTGCTGTCTTTCCTTCTTCATTAGGCTGAGACGCCAAAAAAAAAAAAAACTTGACATGAGTGTGAAGAACCGCTCCCCTTGCATCACAGCCTGTACAATCCATCACCAATCCTTTGCACCATCCTTTAGTCTATCCTTTACCTTCTCACGCTACCGGCTTTGTGCACGTCAGTCTCCACTGCTGCAGCGACACTGATGTTTAAGCATTCTGGTGGAGTACTGGCACACTTCAAAACTTCTTAATGGACAGGCTAAAAATAGCTCAGGCTGGGTCTGACCTAGCCGATTCATGCGGCTGTGAGTCATTCAAGTTTGCTGAAGTGTGAGGAGAGCAAATGAACATGAACAATGAAATAATAAATAAAGGTTTAGACATGTGTCAGGATGTCAAACTGTTGACAAATCAACTGTTTATTATGAGCTGATGCTCGTGCGTGATCTGAGGAGGCTTTGAGGACATTCAAGGCTGTGAGGAACTAACTTTTACAAATAGTAGAACACAGTATATGGCTTGTAGATGAGGACATGTGTTAGAACAGGCATGAGCAAACTAAGTCCCGGGGGCCGGATACGGCCCGTTCAGCTTTGTAATCTTGTCCAAATGATATGATTGGTTTGTATTGTGATTATACCTCTGCCTTTTCCCTGCAATGTCCACGTTTTCCATATAGATGGCGTAGAGGAGGCCAAAAGCATTTAGGCTGTGTTAGAATGATGCTGTGTTTGCAGCTTAGCAACGTAATGTTAGCTAGAAGGAGATGGAGAGGCTAAAAGTAATGGTATATTAAGACGTTGCATTTTGTCTTTTATTTATTTTTTACTAAAAACAATATTTTTTTACGTGTGAAACACTAAAAATAAAATAGTGTAGCAGTTAGCACGCCTGCCTCGGAAGCAGAGAATAGAGTCCTGGGTTTGAGATTCCCAGAGGAACCACATACTTAACAATAACACAAGAATTTCCCATATGTGATCAATACATTTCTAATTAATAATTATTATTATTATTGCAGGAGGTTGGTGCTTTGGCCCAAAGGCAATGTCTCTGTCATTGGTGTTGAACCCCAGGGTTCACCTCCTGGTGAGGGCGGTTGGCGCCTTCCAGTGGACTGACCACCTGCAGGAAGGTTCCCGAGGGGCTATTT
>NC_024312.1:11046209-11054308 GCF_000523025.1 Cynoglossus semilaevis
TCACTTCAAACATATCATAGGAGCTACAGGGACTCTGGGAAGGGCGTCCAGTCAGTGCAGTCGCACAGCCAATTGTCGACCTGTTGCTGACATGAGGTATGCGCATAGCAACAGAATTTATCCAATCAACATTCTTGAATCTCATGGCTCAAGGGCGATTAATTTGTTGCCCCAGCCAAGTCTCTCGGTGACGGAGTAGATTTCTGGTACTAATTACTAACGCACTGTTTCATGTGCTCAGCTGTGTACCTCCGTCACAAGGGGTCACTGACGTGCCTCAACTTATCAATACTGGCATTAAATAATTCATATCCTAGAGCGCAACGGCGTCCTGCTGTTAGGGTTATGTTGCATTGGGAAAGTTACTGAAACTGGTACTAATATGGCACAGCCCCACACAGGATATTTTCACCATATTTGTTTGTTTGTTTTTTAATTTATCTGAAACTACAAAAAAATGTAGTGCTCATTTCTATCAAGGTTGTTTTTACTCATTATTTTATTTTATTTTTTTACATTTCCTTTTTAAATGTAGTGAACTAAAGGTACTAAGTTTAAGTTTTTGTAGGAAAATTAAAAACACTGCAGGTGATAAGGGGCAGCATTTACTCATGAGAAATAGATATGAGAGACTCTTTTTTTCTGGATTTATGGACGAGTGAAGCAAATATCAGAGCCATCTTTGTTCTTTCTCTTTGAAAGATACACTCTGCCTCCTGCACCCTGCTGTCCCTTAGCGTTTACTTCTCCATCTGTCTCCCTTGATATCTGGTTCACTCCGCCCCACCTTCCTCTTTCCACGATGCATTTAAATGGGGTATTTAGAGATGGCCTTTCTCATTTCTACACACCAACTTTAAGGTAACCTCAATATTTCAACAACCCATTAAAAGGAGAAAAATGACCTAGAAAAAGGCCCTCAAGAGATGTATGAGGAACACAAATACCAGGAAGAGTTTCATGACAATGTTGTCCTTGCCCCATTTCTGATTTATTACATGTAGTATTCAGGCAGTAGAAAGTTAGATTCTCACAAAATGGATCAAGTTTTGAGACCACAGCTAAAGAAATGTTCACTTTTCTGGTCAATGAATAACATAAGATATAATTTTGAAGTTTATAAAAAATATTTTTAATTTTAAATTTTCAATTACTGTGAATAATTATAATAACTGCAGAGACACAAATGCGCTAATCAATTTTATCAATTTGTATCTGACATTAGCTGGTTTTTAACACTTTCATCATTGTCTGAGACAACATAATGTTAACTAAAATATTGATTGAAAATAATCATTCAAAAAAGCTGTTTACATGTTTTGTTCTGAGTGAATATTCCACCGGAGCAGAATGGATAGAGGCATTTGTGTTTCAGCACCATGGACAGAGGTTGTTTATGCAGCTATGTACTGTATGTAGACATGTGAGCAGTAGAGACGTACAATATGCAGGGAATATATTTGAGCCATGTTTGCATGTTGATATCCTACCTAGCCGTGGATCGTACTGCCTCATCTGAACTTCTTCCACACAGTCTGCTGGGAACCAGCCTGTCCTTCCTTTGACCGTGCCTTCCCAGAATCCTCCTTCTCCTATACTCAGGACTAACAGAAAAGAAAAGATGAAATGTAATTTAACAGAAGGAAAGTTTGATTAAACAATGACATCAAATAAATAAACAAAACATGGATGGGTTCCTCTTCAGATCAAACAGTCCTTGTTCAGAGCCAGACGTTTACATTTACATTTATGCATTTAGTAGACGCTTTTCTCCAAGGCGACACACAAGAGTAGGATTAACAATCAAGTTAGATAGAGGAACTTTTAAAAGGAGTTAGAAAACAAGTGCAGAAGGAGATAGAGGAGGGTATGATGAGAGAAGGACAGGAAAGTGCTAGGACAGGCGGTGCTCTCTGAAGAGGGACGCCCCTGTTCTAGTAGTGGGTGGTAGGTCGTTCCACACTGGTGGAACAACCAATGAAAAGAGCCTGGACTGCTTTGTGTGGGATGTTGGAACAGCCAGACGAACGGTGAGATCGTGAGACAACATAAGTCTTTATCAGAGCACTTTAGTAGGTAGGAGCAGACCCAAGAAGTACTTTGTAGTCCAGCAACAGTGATTAAAACAATTGTACCATATTAATCCCATCCGCTGTATGAGTTGCTGGCACCAGCATTCTAATTATTAAAATAGATTAATAAGATGAGCTGCAATGCTGCCACCTAGTGGCTTTCACTTTCACATACAGCTGTTTTTCCCCAAAACTATTTATAGGTCACACATCATTTCACGGTAAAACCGATAACGATGATTCTTATGGATAGACCATAATTATGCTAATATCAGGAAGATAATATCGGTCAGCCAAGATTATCAGACATCCCTAGACATCCCCGCTGTTAGCAGCATAAGCTGCTAAGATGAGATGAGACTTATTCTAACCTGTGTATAATATACAAGCACAGGAGAGAAGGCTCACATAAAACAAATATGTGCAACACAGCTTTCACAAAAAAAACAAAAACCCTCTGGGGTCTGCTGTGTTAATTAGAGATGAATGAGTACTTGATATCGATCTGCTAGACGAAGCCAGCATATTCACGTTCTCATTGCTTATCATTTATTTATACACACACACACGTACCCACATGCACACACGCAAACAGTCCTCAGAGATCAGGAGCTGGAACTACGGCCTCACTTCAATAAGCATCCCTTCTAACGTGGTTGCTAAGATACAGCAGTTTGATGTTGGAGCAAACACCCTGCTGAAAGATGTAGTCTGCTACAGTGTGTTTCTCCCAAGGATGGGGAAATGTCAGAGTGATGTAACAGTTAAAGTGAGGCCGATGGGACATCACACAAAGTGACATCATTAGAAAAACAAATATGACCTTGTTTCTTTCAACACAAGTCCTTATTTTGCAACTAAAGGAATGTTCTCTACAAAACAATGACTAAAATATATCTTTGACACATGATTATATGCTTGACATTCATATAGGATGTCCATAAATCAAATGCTGCCAGGTTCAAGATATCTAAGACAAGTAGGGGTTTACTGTTTATCGACTTGCAGCTCTAAAAAACATGGCTCTCAGCACACTGAGGGAACACGATCTGATTCCACACTCTGATCTCAGCTTAAGACAACTTCACCGCGCTGGTCCCTTCGGAAATGATTCCCTCAATGTTCTTTCTACTTGATTTTCTCTCCTGCCCTTGCTTTATTACAGGCTTCCTTCTCTCACCCCTCACCCCCTCACCCTCTCACCCTCTCACCCCGTCACCTCCCTTTAGGGATTTATTGAATAACTGCCTCCCGGCTCCATTGATAAAAATGGAAATAATAGAGCAATTTACATATTTTAATGATATAACATCCATGCTGCTACATTCTATTTTAAGCACTGTCAATATTAATATTAAGTAGAGTCAAGTATGAAGAAAAGAAATGTGGTATTGGCTGATGTGGGAGTAGAGCTTATATTCAACTGCTGACCACTTCCAGAGTGGTGGATGATGCTTTAACCCAGTGATTTTCAAAGTGGGGACTCTGCCCCCCTCGCGGGCTGTTGGGGTCGAGGGGGTTGACAAAAAAAAATGTCTGTGATTTGTCAGTGTTTGTACACCTTAACATTACATGATGTTACTGTATGTCTTAGTAGGATTTGTTTTCATCATTCTGTGGGATTTTTCACCAATACGATGACCAGTATATAACCCTAGCTGTGCGAGATGCCAGATTGAACAGTGAATTGATTGTGTTTATGCAACAATTTCATACTAACATGTGCATGCTACACCCATCACATGTAAAGGCAACTTAAAGTGTCTGTATTACCCTTGCCTTCCACTTCCTTTGCTTAGGTTAGTTAGAAACAACCCCAACTACAGAGTCAGACATATCATCACAAAATTCAACCAATACACACAGCCGTGCTGCTTCACCTCACAGAGATTCGCAGTTTGTTCCCACATTTGACTTTACATGATCCCAGTGGGCCCAGAGGCACTGATACAGACACGGGCTGACTCAGAGAAAACCTGTCTTAATATGTGCCAAGTTTATTCACCGTCGACTGTGTCTGCTCTGTGATTAGAAGTCTGATGGTAAAGGACCAGTTCTTCTTTTTTCCCAGTGCCTGTGTGTGTGCATTGGTATGTGAACAATTCTACGCATACTGGAGTTACTTCAAAGGCTCTGCCCTTGATTAAGTCAGTCACGACTCCTGCTCTAAAAATAGCATCAGTGAGGAGCACAACTATTTATAGTCTTCACACGCACCGCTTGCAACCGTTCCCTGCATTCTCATTTAAAGGTGTGTATTTGTGTATGTCAGTATATACTGCAATGAAATACTGAGCTCATTATAGTAATTTAGCTCTGCCCTGATATTTGCTGAGTCATAAGGGGTAGTTTTCTCTCCCTTTTATTCCGTTTGTTTCTCTTCAGCACAGTACAGGGTGACGTGGACTATGAAGACTGACTGAGTGTGAATAATTGACAGTTTATTTTGGTAACTAACCACGCTCCGCTGTAGTCAAACCTGTCAGCTCTGTGCGATGGTTATAAAATGTATTTGGCAGAAACGTTTTGACGTCATTTGTCTGTATCACATCTAGCACGAGGTAATGTTTTATATATATAAATATTTACCGTTGACCACTGATATTATTAAATGAGTGAACTACTTTGCATTTTACCCATCACCAGCAGGGGGCAGCTTAAGGGTCCGGGAGCAGAGCACCTCAGTGGTAACTTGGCAGCTGGTGGACTCAAACCTAAAACCCTAGTCAGCTGTCTGGACTGATGAATCTAAGTACAAATTTTTCCAAGGTTTCTAAAAACCTGTGTAGCAGGAGCATCAAACCCCTGTATGTGCCTGCAGACACTGAAGATAAAGGAGCTGTGCTGAGACAGGCTGCTGGCTTTCTGCCATTAATGCACTCACTTTGAGAGGCCAGCGAGAACCATAGCCAATATGCGACTTGATTTTTATAAAATATCGTGGACGGGTTTCTGCACAAAAGAAGAGCTGTTAAAAACACTCCAAGGCCTCCATGCGTCTGATGTCACTTAAACAATACGACTGTAAGACATTTCCTTTCGCTCCACCCAACCTTAGATAGATACAAAGTAATCTTGCTACTCTGTGGATC
The DNA here is from genome assembly GCF_000523025.1 of Cynoglossus semilaevis. Taxonomy (NCBI): domain Eukaryota; kingdom Metazoa; phylum Chordata; class Actinopteri; order Pleuronectiformes; family Cynoglossidae; genus Cynoglossus; species Cynoglossus semilaevis. The sequence goes on from NC_024312.1 coordinate 11,051,374, forward strand.
TGAAGCCTCCTGCTATGATAATATCAATTTTAAAAAATGATACTACTCACTGTAGTCATTCACCCTCCAATATGTTCTAATTCAATGTTTGCCTCAGGCACAAGAATTTTAAATAATGTAAGTTTCACCAAATAAATCAAATAGTTTTGATTGTAACATTAGTAGCACATTAACGCTAACTTTTCCTCAAGTTGTTTAAAAAACAGCAATCACAGATATGAAATAATAAAGAACAAAACTCATTATAGTCACTGGATATTTCCTGTCTAAAATTACAGTAAAGCATAACAGAATCTAGAAGATGTGGAGTACAGTATTTAAGGCATTCTTATCCTGACCTGCAAAATACTACTGTATACGAGTAGAAGTCGCACCTTTTTCATCCTTTGGCTGGGTTTGTGACTTATACTCAGGTGCGACTTATATATAAAAAGTTTCACAAGTTTGTTATTTTTACAGTGACAGCCGCCAGAGGGCACTCTAGGCTTGTGTATATACCACTGAATATTTACATGTTCGTTATTTTCACCCTGACAGCTAGAGGGCACTGGTGCAACTTATACTCTGGAGTGACTTAAATATGATTTTTTCTTCTTTTTTTCAGATTATACAAATAAAAAAGTTCCCATAAAAATAGCACAAACATAAGAAACTGAATGTAACACAGGCTGCTATAGAGGTTCGTCCATTAGCTCAGACAGATACACCACTCTGTCCAACACGGGGAGAACGTCAACCATTCACTTTGGAATCAAACATCCTATGTAAACAATGATTCAGAATCTCTAGTTTAGCTTAACACACATATTAAAAGGTTGCACATTGTCCACAAAGAAATTCAACGTTGGGTACAACAACTGCACTGCACTGTGGGAAACCAAGTCACACTGAAGAGAACGAAAGGGAAACAAATGCAAAGATGAAGCTGCGCTAACAATTAAAACAGAAATGGTATTTATTTAAGACGTCCGTGGCCAAAACCCCCGGTGGACACTAGACTAATAAACAGGAGTCACACTGCTTGGAGTCAATGTGTGCTGTTCTCACTGGACTTCTTTTGCTTGTGAGAGGACAAGGATTGGTGCAGTCCCTGCCTCATCAGTATTCAAGGGAGAGAGAGGGGGGAGCGAGGGGGGACAGAGAGAGAGAGAGAGAGATGGAAAGACAGAAAAAATTATTGAGGGGGGTATGTGAGGTGAATGATTATCATGCTTTAAACAACAAATAGCACAACAAATTTTTAATTTAATAAAAAACGTAGTTGGTAGAGAAGGAAGAAAGGAAGTAGAAAGCCGACTGGTTCAAAGGGATCCTTTCTTCACCTCTTCTCCCTTAAGGGGAGTTACAGGACATCAGTCTTGTTGAATTCTAACTTCCCTGTTATATCCTCTCCTATTCGTTATCTCTTTCTGTTTCAGCACCCTGTCTGTGACAAAAATAGAACAAGCTAAAGCTATTTGCCAACACTTTGGTTTCTGTTTTGTCTTTACTTAAAAGCAGCGTTACATAAGAGTCATGCCCTGGTGGTAGTAGTAACACCCAAACAAATGATTAAAAAATGGACAAGTAACACCCAAACAAATGATTAAAAAAAAAAAAATGGACTTAACATTACAAATCTGTCAGACTTCATCAAACCATGGAAAGCTCTCCATGATTTTGCTGTTAGTTACAGCAAAAAAAAAGTGTAGATTTTCTGGGTATTTTTTTATAGATAAGCATATATAAATGTTAAGATCTCAATCATAAACACATTTTATGTTCATGATGTAATTTTTGGAGACAAGCTGTAGTTGAACTGAAGGAGAAGGAGCAGGGTGACTCTGTTATACAGTTACTACAGTAATGTATAAAATGTTTATGTCTTTACTGTGCTTGCACTGTGTAAAAAATGCAGGTTCAAATATTGATGTTTTTGTCAGAATCGCTGAGAAAGAAAATATATAAAAATGTGTTTTTATAAAAATTGTCATATCAACAAAAAAATGTCACAGATCAGCTGTAGTACCTCTGCAGACTGCCTAGGGGTCACAGACACCCTGTTTAAATCCCTTCCTTTCATCATGCTAATGCAGCACACAATGACTACAGGCAGATAACTGAGTCAGGGCTTTTAATGGTGAAGGTGATGCAGGCAAGGTGACAGAGAACAAAATCCACCGAGTGGAATAGAGCCAAACAACCTCAGCCTGTGTCCACTGAGGAGTGAACACTGAAGAGAAGTAGCTTTTGTTGTGGCAGGGAAGACAAGTGTCTCCCACTGATGAGTGACACACAGCGGCACAGATGAATAAGTCAGTGGTGAATCAGAGGAATGCCACTGACACGGCATGCAGCGATGCCACTCACCGTGAAGGAGAAACGGAACATAAATTTAGTTGTATGGGTCGCCCACCTTAAGAGTGACTGAAGAGGGCAGAAGGGATGAGGGGCATGGAAGGGAAGAAGGTGGGAGGAACAGAAAAAAAGGGGGTCAGACCAGAACAGGGTCAAAAACAAGCAGCGCCCGTGAGGAGTCACACAGTGACCTGAGGGAGGTGACAGATGAGCTACAGCCTGGTGACCAGTTGAAGGTGATGAAGCGGGCAAGAAAAAAAAAAGTTTGTGAGCCCATTGTGGTTGGATTTCAAACCAAGTATTAAATAAATACACACATAGGTTTTTCTTTAATACCATAATTTCCGGACTATAAGTCGCACTTTTTTTCATCCTTTCGCTGAGTTTGCAACTTATACTCACATGCGACTTATACATTTAAATATAAAGTTTCACATAAAATTTACATGTTCGTTAATTTAACACTGACAGCCACTAGAGGGCACTCTTGTGGCTGGTGTGACTTGTACTCCAGAGCAACTTATATATGTTTTTTTCTTCATTATGCATACAACGTCCTCCTGCTAAATCTAGTGTGGCGCAGTCGGAAAAGCTCTTA
>NC_024312.1:11054345-11054597 GCF_000523025.1 Cynoglossus semilaevis
TGTCGTTGCACTGCCAACAGTGACACATCACACTGCACATGAAGGAGTGATGTTATGTCAAAAGCTGTGACCCGACCGTCAGTCCTGTTTATGCAGCACTCTTCCTGTTCCTTTGCCTGTATATCCATACTCTTAGTATCATTAGAATTTTCCGGATGCTGCTCGGTAAATTAGATGCACGTAGAGCAACTTTAATTTTCCTAATCACTTCATATTAGCCTGCATCACGTAGCTGCTTGGAATAAAAAAAAA
>NC_024312.1:11054631-11076000 GCF_000523025.1 Cynoglossus semilaevis
ACATTGGCTAGGTGCACGGACGGGACTTTTCACCCTGCTGCTACTTAGATTGGATACCAACAAGCTTGGCTGTGAGTTTAATGTCCTTGCCTGAGGCTTCTGACTCCTCCATTATCAATAGCATCCACACACACACACACACAAAATGATATGCAGTGATTCTAGGGACACTCACGACACTTTTTCAATCTCTTTCTTCTCCCAAGCATAGCCACCGCACGTAAAGGTTTTCTCACAAACACAGGGCAAAAAATGTAATAGTTAACAAGAGTTAAGTATTTAAAACTTTAAAAAAAGACAGTGAACTCTGTACGTTCTATATTCTGTATGTTTGGTTTGTTTTGAAAAAGATGAAATGATTATGTTCCAGATGTTTTGACCTCATTTTGGTAAGAATCTATATTTTTTATTTGATCATAGTATTTTTTTGACTAAATGTATTTTCCTACATTCTTCCCTAAAAATCTGGAATGTAGCTAATTAAGCTTTTTTTTCCATAAAATATTGCAAAGATACATTTCAACATAGTTCTGTTAGATATCAGAAAAGCATTAATGGCAACATTTTAAGTCAGTGATTAGAAGTGTGTTGTGAAGTGTGTATGTGTTTGTGTAACTGGCTTTCTATGTTTTCTACCACTTTTAATATTCTACACACACTCGGTTCAACCAAAACCCATTAATCATTGTTGTGAGTGTCTATTTTCAACGTTACTTGTGCTGGTTTCATTTTCATGGCTGTCTGTGAGATTTATAACGGCGTTCAGAGAAGGCCTACCTGTGTGTTTGTGATACCAGCATGTTTTTAAGTGTATCACTTCATGAGAAGGAATTTGGTTATTTTTAATATTTCTTTTTCTTCTTTGCTTACAATTGAACACATTTTTCTAGGTAAAAATAGTCAGATGAGTTGCCACCTTGTGGTTTACACATGCGATGATAATGTCGGTACTTTCATTCCGAGCTCCCTATTGAAAACGAGAGACATACGACAATTTCTACCAGCCTAGCTACGGTTCTTAGATGGTATTAAATCACACACACATTGTCTGAGCCTATGACGTTTCCTTGTTATGTCTCATCATTCCATCATTCTGACGTATGGCGTTAAAACAAATTTGGTTGGCGACAGAGCAGACGTATACGTTGTCATGTGGCGCTTTATGCAAAGACTTCTTTGTTCACATTTATTGGATATATGCCGTACATTGGATTGTGCTACGTTTGTTTTCTTTTGTTTGTGCTGTTTTTTGGGAACGTTTTGCCCTTTATTAAATTCTTATGTCCTAGATTATGATACTACAACTGTGTTAGCGTACTTTTGCGCTAACTGTACTAAAAAGTCTGTATGTGAAAAAGTGAGAAAGGAAACGTTAGACATTAATGTCTTTACTGGTGGTGGCAAATTAATAAATGAGTTAATTAAACTGTCCTCCCTCATTATTTACACTTCAAACTACTTTGTGATTCTTAATTTTAGAAAGCAGATGAACGTTCTATGACCCTGATTGTTATCGTCAGATTTCTTTCCCCTCATCTTCAACTCATATAAGGTCTTAATAATGAATACATACAGTAATTAATAAAAATGAGGTTAATTAAATGAAGTTTAATTTAATTTTGGTTCACAGTAATGTGGGTTAAGTTCTGTCAGTGGACTGTGTGCTTGATGTTTCAACTTCTATGCTTTTTCACTTTGCTATCCTGTGAAAACAATTAAAAGATAGAGTGTGTTGGCAGAAGTATGTTTGTGTAGGACAGAATTTAACATCACTTTTTCAGCCAACCACTGTTCTGAAGTCTTCTAAAATGCCACACTAAAATTAGAAATAGTTTGGACTATTTAGTATAAAATGTTTTTTTTTTAACTAAGTAAAAAGGCAATAACCATATTTCCACTGTTGTGTTCCACTAAGAGTGTGTTTCCATATTCAACTATACGGACTGACCCTTTTTATCTGGCAACAATACACTGTGCCTAATAGTCACACAGGACAATGACATGTTTTTCTTATATATTATGTGAGAATGGACTGGGACACGTAGCATCAATGCACACACAGTGAATCCACAAAGATTTCCATCATCCTGATAGTGTAAACTGAGAGTGTGAGCTGGAAAGAGCTGAAACAGATCATTATGTCTCCACAGCTGAAACACAGTCAGTCATTAACTGTATTTTGTAAAGCCCAACCTGAGCTTGAGGACACATCCAACCACACCTTCTCAAGCACCACGCACACACAGTGAACACAGTTCTAACGTCAGCTGGCAGCCCAGAATGTGGGATTCCGATTTGTGTTTCAACCTTGAGCAAAAGGACGAGTGAGGAAGACGTAACACAAATCACTCTGCATCTTTTTTTTCTGCCTTATCTCCTCCTTTTATTGTTGCCTGGAGGTTAATTAAACTACATGGTTTAGTATTAATTATTAAAGAGTCACCTATCCTTGGTAGGTGACTGCTGCTCCCAGACAGCACATAAACTACTAACACTACAGGTGATACACAACAAGACTCAGGTATTCACATGTAAAGGTTACATATAACTAGACCTGCTCAGATAAATCAGCTGACATTCAAATGTATTTTTGCATATATATACATATATTTATATGCATGCCACTGTAGTGTATAAAAGTGAAAGAGGGCATTGTTTGCATCGTCAGTGTTGGACAATATAACTTTGCTATGGTGCTGACAACAACATGACTTCTTTCCCATCTGACCAACATCAACCAACGGGAAAACCCTGTGGTCACATCAGCGGCAGGGGAATGGATTTAGCGACAAAGACAGAAAAGGCAACGACAACAGATCCATTCAGAAGATGGGGACATTGTGGCTGTTGTGGAGTCATCACATTTCTGATAACATTTGTGCCAACATCAGTTTACAGCACAGTCTCAAACAATGTGGTATTGTTCAGCAAAAACACATAGTTTCTCCTGTAGGGGTCGGCATCTGTTTCAGCACTTCACTGGTCGTTTCCATTAAAAAAAAAGAAATGTATAAAAAAAGATTGGCTGTTAAAGTTTATTTTTCCAAGATGATTTATGATGGCTGTTAAAGTTTATTTTTCCAAGATTTAACAGATGATTTATGGTTTTTAACATATGTGTTAACATCTTTTCAGTTCTAAAATTGTCTGCACCTGTGCCAATGTTCTGAGTACTTCAGGTGAGTTCTTCAAGTGAACACTATTGTGAGTTTGTTCATGAAGAAATGTGACACAGGAACAGGTGGAGTATTAGGTCAGTGTGGAGGTGATACGAGGTGTTGTGGACGTTCTACCAAAGCTCTCTGTTTCATATGTGCTCCTCTTTTACATTCATAGCAATACACAGTGTGAAAAAGTACGATTTTGGATCAAACAGTGAAGGTGACACACTGAGATATATGACACAGAATGAAAAGAACTTTATGGAGTTTACCTTCTACGTCATTACAGTCATTGTCTGGTTGTGAAGCATGGATGGAGACAAAAGCACACACACAAACACATAAAAGCGAAGCCACAGAACCTCTGTGCAAAGCACAAATCAGAAAATTTGAATGAAATTGACAATCACAGATTGAATGGAATGGACTCACAAACGACACACAAATGAATTTCAAGTGAAAGATTAGATAGCTGAGACGGTCAGGCGGGAAAACGTAGTAGTTGGTAGATGGCAACGACGGCGGATATCCTACCTTTGACCCTCTCTCCACGGTTCAGTTGGATTTCTCCCTCACCCCGCGGTGTGTAGGGTTTAACCACAATAAAAGTACGTCCTGGGACGGCACTGTAGAGTTTCCTTTTTGGCCCACGGGGGCCGATCAGAGCTGGGGGGGTATGATGAGGAGGGCTTGCATCTCGCTGCACTGAACCAGGGCTGTAAACAAACACATATGTTACTGTGGTGATTCCAGGGATTTGGTAGCTGAAAGCTGTGGTCACCGACATGGCTGTCAGTGGGACAACAACCCGGTGGCCCCCCTTATTGTTATAGTGGGCAGCGAGGGAATCATAAACCAGTCCCCTAGCTTAGTGATCAACAATCGTCAGTCCACGGGAGAGTCATGACGGGAAGGACACTTCCCCTTTCTTTCTTCTTTCCTTAATGGCACAGAGAAAATCCTTTTTCCTGCCTTTCCTTCCTCTAACCCTCCCCTCTACCCTGCATCCTAACCAATACAGAGGCAGAAAAATGTAAAGGTAAGAAGGGCACTGTTTTCCACTCCCTGTGGCTCTGTCAGGTCCGCCTGGAAGCCACCCGTAGTCAAACACATGATGACTTGGAGATCCAGCAGTGGCCCTCTCCTCGGAGGGACACAGATCCCTCTTGTGTCCTTAGCTCCAGTTGCTCCAGACTGGACTGCAGATCTCTCCTCGTCCTTGGATTTCGGTTCCCCTGCTGGGGAAAGGAAAGCTAGGTCTATTTCCCGACTCCCGGGAGAAAGTCCCGCCGTGTCTGTCTCTCTCCTCTCCTCTCCTCTCCCCTCCACCACTCCACTCACTCACTCACACAAACACACACACACACACTCACTCACATGCACTCTGGCAATGCTGCTGCTGCTGCTGCTGCTGTTACTGTGCTCCGTAACTCCCCTCCCCTTTGAAGGCTTGCTCACGCTTAAAGAACACAAACCCTCTATGTGCATTTTCACCGTGTTCACAGGCACATGCACTGACAGCAAACCACTTCTGCCAAAATTGAACTTCCGCTAGCATGGCATATGCCACTAACAGCATGTCGGCAGCATATCGCTGACACGTTCGCACCAAACCCTGGAACACAGCATATCTCATCCTGACTGGCTGCAAACATGCGTTGGCCACAGCTGCCTGAGGCGAGCTGGGAGTTTCAGCATGTGCACATTTGTCTGATGTGTTTGTATATTTCTGGGCAGCTGTGGTTTATTAGTTACTCCTCCTCCTTTTGCTTCTCCTACGTACCCCTCCCCTCTTTCATTCTCCTTCTTTCTCTTACCTCTGTCCTTCTCAGCATTTATTGGCATTGCATCTTCAATCTCCCTCCCTCCCTCCTTTCCTCTCTCCTTCTCTGCCTTTCCCTCTCTTTCACTCTGGTGAATTATAATACAGCAGCAGCTCTGCTCCGCCCAGTCTTCATTCATCACTACACTGCCTCTGCCCTCTGCTATGTAAGATGCAATAATGTGGATCTTGCTGCCTCTGTTATAAGATCCTTGAACAACAATCATACACGAGGGCATGTTTTTCTGAGTTTTATATAGAGAGTAAATGAAACTCAAATAGTAAAAGAGGGAAATTAGCAATCCATTTCCTTGACTGGGAATCTCTTCAAATCCGTCTAATCAATAATTATACTTGCTTGTCAGGTTCTGCATACCCTATTTACAGACTGATTCTATCTCTCTGTGTCCTTTTCTCGTTTTTATAACAATGCTTTTTCATGTGGTCCTCGTTTCAAGCCTGTTTTGTCTTTCCCTGGACTTTAACATGCAGCTGTGGCTTTTCCCTTCTCCATCAGACTCTCTGTCTTGGCCCTTCCCTCCATCAAAACAACGTCTTGTTGACGGCTTTCCAATTACCACAGGGACTGAGGGGCTAGGATGGCTGCCGCATGTTAATGCCCGAGCACAGGCAATGATCATCAGCAGCACAGAGAGGAGGGGACACGATGGAGGGTCGAAGGAGAAGGGAGATTAGGCTGTGTCATAGAAAACACTAAACGCTGAAAAATGTATCGCTTTTGGCCATTTATTCCATAACTGAAACCATGCCACTGTGTAACAACTACTAGAAGGTTCCGTATACAACCTGACACCAAAAATACACCAAATGACCAAGCAGTGATCGAAATCGGATTATTTTAGCCTGATCTTCCATGACCGGCCACTGAACGGTCAACAGTCATTTACTATTTTTACTATTTTACAATGAAGCATGTATGCTTGAAGCTTACTATTTGTAATATATATATATATATATACATAAAACAGTTAAGCATTAGTGACGCATCCGGTTGTTCTCATCGCTACAACTGAATTTCCCTCCGAATTGAGTCATGTTTTAAAAACACAACTGTATTCACATCAAACAAGATGATGGCAATCAACCATATTTAATCTCACCCTCGCTAAGTCTATAGCAAAGACACACACAACCACAAAATCACAAAAACACAAGAACATTCTTCCATATTTACATTTTTTACAAATAGGTAGTAAAGCCAAAAGTGATGAGGCTTTTTAGATTGTTTGTTAAGGTGTTGGTTAGAAGACATTGTAAATTAGTGATCAACATCGTGGTCACTCGTTAAATATAAGCTCACTCTTCCTTTCAGCTGTAACTTATTGATGTAACGACCAGTCTCAATGAAACCTAGTTGTGATCATTAGTTTGGGTTCTTGCTTTACACATTCAATCCTTACTGACTGAGGAGATGTTGGCTGCTGCAGCAGGCTATATACAAAACACAGTACGTTTTAAGGGTCTAGCCTGAAGACCGTAGGTGTTTTCTTCTTATTTTAAATGTGACTTGCTATGTTTGTATAACGGTTTATAAAACTGAAGGTTTACCACTGGTAAATAAGCAATATTTCATATTTTTCTTAAAATGTGTTTTATTGATTATTTCCAATCTCCATTAATCACCCCATGTCAGTTTTGTAGATGAACAAACATTAATATGTTTCCTCAAGGTGTGTTAAGGACCTTAAACATGTAACGTCTGTATATATAAAGGTCATTTTAGTTGTTACGACTAATAAGTGAGACTAGGACTTTTTCATTTTGACTAATTAAACCAAACAATCTTTTTCCCCAGTTCATGTGTAAAATAAATCCATACTGTCACTATACACAGCAGTCAGTTGTATAAATGTATGGTATTCGTCTCAATCTTTTTTTCATTATAAAAATGTTACAAAAAAAACAAAAAGTACACAGTGATCATTGTAGAAATGCACATAAAAACGAAGCAGTAATTGCTGAACAAGAATATATATATTTAAAATACACAAATAAAGCAGTGTAGCTTTTCTCACACTCCACCCACCTTCCTCACACATTACACTCACACCTCTAAAGACAGGTGCGTCTGCCAATGACATAAACATCCTGTTCTAAATGAACCACTAACACTGTGAACAAAAGCCTACACTGTGGACGTCGTAATATCTCGGGCCAACGTTATGAACACAACACTGCTGATCTGCCAATGTCCCATTTCTCAACTTTTCTTTAGCAGGTCACTGCACAACTATTGTTGTACAACGTTTTCTCTTTTGAGATGTAACCCTGGGCTGGAGCACACAGTTCAACACACTCCTACCACCACACTTTAGAAGATCAAAGCTTTGGTTTTAACTGGTTTGTAGTGTTTCTGTCAGAACAGAGTACGTCACTGCTCATCCAACACACCATCCAATAAATCCAACTTCCAACAGTCTTAAAGGCTTTTTCAACTTACTGTTGGTAAATGACAACAACAAAGCTATGACTGATTCTATAAATGGGACAAAGACAAAGAATGAAAGCTATGACTGATTCTATAAATGGGAGACAAAGAATTAAAAAAAAAAATTAAGAATTGTAATAATTAAAAATGTAGTGATGAACATCTCATTCACTACCCACTGAAATATACTAGCGTACATTAGCTAAAAAGCATCATGACTAAATCTCTCTGAAAAGCTGCACTAATGCCCTGCACCCCTCAAAATATAAATCAGAATTATAAGTAGGGATGGCCCGATCCGATACTCAGAATCAATATTGGTCCAATATTGGTATTCATTTCAGGATCAAACAAAAAAACAATTAAGGAACCTTCGATCCAAAACCTAAGCCCAAATGCTCAAAACATAACGTTCCGCAACATGACGTAAACAGAGACACTATCGCCAACGACAGCCTGTGGAATGCCCCTCAAAGGAAGGGATCTCAGGTCTCCAGTATCATGAAAGAGTTCAATCGATCTATCTCTAATTGTAAGTGCCTAAAACATCTGAGAACATTCCTCTCACCTAGATAGTGTGGGGTTATTTGACACAGAAGCTTTCTTGCTTCTAGCTTTGGATACTAGTGTTTTCTCTTTTACTATCTCCGTGCCTTTTATGTAAAAGTTCTCTTTAAGGTATCTCCAAGGCACAATTACCCAATCTATTGTAGAGGTCCTTGCGCAGACTAGAAGGACAGAAAAAGGGGGTTCTTAGATGGATGGAGTGAAATGACAGACGGGTATTTAAAGGGAACAGAGAGTGACTTTCTGTAATTGCAGTCTTCTTTTCAGACAGCGTCTGTGAAGTGTTCACACTGACACTGCATGTAATACTTGTAAGATCTGCAAATGAATCAGATGTGTGCTCAACATTACATACCACATACAGCTGTGATTATCCTTATAAAAAAGCCTCGAAAGGAAAGCAAATGCTACCTTGCTATACCTGTGTAGATGCTCAAGCATGAAAAATAAAATAGAAAATCCTATTGAGGTGATATTTGTTCATAAAACAAACGCAAAGCACACACTGGTTAAACATCAAGTGTGCTGTTAAAACTGACTTGAACTGTGATGGTATTAGTCAGAATTCAAAATGTGTATTTCATCCACTGTCTCCGTCCCTCTAATGCTGATGTATTCACACACTGGCAGCTTGGCAGGCCTTAGCTGGTCCCTGTTGTGTTCATTATTAGTCCTTTCCCATCTGTCTGTCTTTATCTCTATGAACTGTAAAACCACCCGTGCATGCTGCTTTTTAAATATGGACATATGTGTTTACATGTAACAGCAGACACGTCAAAAAGGATCTGGAGCATGTGATGGTATTCAATTCAGCTCATCGTATTTTCCGGACTATAAGTCACACTATACTTATGCGACTTATTTATTAAAATACATATTTTCACATGCTAGTTATTTTCACACTGACAGCCGCTAGAGGGCACTCTAGGCTTGTGTACCAGTATCTGCTACTCCTGTACCACTGAAACTCTACATCTTCGTTATTTTCACACTGACACAGACTATATTTGCTTTTTCCTTCTTTATTGAGCATTTTTTTGCTGGTGCGACTTATACTCCGGAGAGGAAAACAAGGTAGTTATAAGTTACTGTCAGTTTGTTACCTACTGTAAATGCCAGACACTGATTATTTTGGTCATATCCTAAAATGATCATGGGCCACACAAGGGCTACCGATGAGGGGGCTGCAGCAAAGTTCAACCAGAGTCTATTCCCATCGATCGGCCTGGGACTTGTTAGAAATGAGTTTGAAGTCACACGTTATGCACTGTTGTGCTTTGTTAATAGTTCCATTGCAGCTTATACCGCTTTCATCAGGAAGCTTACGTGCTCTGTCCACGGTGATCAGTGATAGTGTGTTTACATTATTATTTCAAGCTCCAGGAATACCTGTTTATCAGCTTTTGTTGTTATAATGTTGTTGGTGTATTTGGTAAATAAGGAAATGTTCAATATGATAAGCATTTCGATTTTTACATTTCTACAGTCAACATGTCTTTATTTGTCACTGCTGTAAATTGTTTTTGTTTTATGTCCAGGGATGTTGGGATTAAGAGGTTTTACTATTTACATGTTTCATTTAAACAAATAATAGAGAAACTACTGTCAAACTAGGATATCCATCACTAAGAAATGAGTGTATCCACAGCTACAGCACCTCCACTGGTGATGTCTTGACTTGTCCTCACCATAAAAGAACAAATCTTACCATAAGCCTTTCTAGTGTGTTCCTCCCCTATGTGAAAATGAAAAAATGTTGACCTACTTTATCAAACTAACTATTAGGACAATGAGACACTGAACTGCAGCAAGAAAATAACTGACTAATCTGCACAGCTGGTTGCAGTGAAAAGCCTTTAAGGCATCGGTATCAGCACATCCCTGGTTTATTGGATTACCATTGAAGAGTTACGTAATATTTATTCAAATTTTTGGAGTTCAATGATCTGCACTAAACTGGAGGTTTTTGATTTTTGTCATCTTTAGGAAATTTCTTAAATATTCCGAAATATAAACTTTCCAATAAACCTACCTAATAACTAACTAATAAAAACTAACTAATAAAAATAGAAGTAGGTCTGTATATTTAAGAGTTAAAAGAATCTTACAGACCTGAGTCTTCCATGAGGTCCATATCCATGTGGGTAGCCGTGACTGTGAGACCTTCTGGGAATGGGTTTGTCTTCCTCACGCATGTGATGTAACGAGGGTGAACGGGAATGTGAGGATCTGGAGCTGCCAGTACTCTGAAGGCTGTTGTCAGGCATCTCACCATGACGGCCCTAATAAAGAAAGGAACAAAAAAAAGAATATAGACATTTAATTTCATTCCTGTAAACTGAGCATCAAGGAAGATTATTTCATCAGTATTTGTCAAACTGTCTTTCTGATTGTCATCAGTGCTGTATTGAGAGCACAGATACTAAAATTATTGTCCGTTATACCTCTACAAAGCTGCTGTGCTGCTGACCGAAGGACGGCAGACTGCGTAGTGAGGGCACGGGGGAGCGACCCTGACGACCACGAGCTTCTCTGTGAACCTGACTGCGTATAATGTCATGGTCTCCGTTCAGGTTGTTGTCACTTGCAGAGCGGAGTAGGGAGCGTGGCGAGGGCAGGGGTCCAGGTATCGCACGTCGACGGCTGGTGTAAGAGGGCGTCTCTCTGAATGGTACTGAGACACAGGTGTGAAATCATGCATTTTAAACAGACAATAGTTTGAACTCATATGACCACAAAATACGGTTCATCCTCAAATGTTCTAGTATAAAGAAAAAGGGACCACAAAATACGGTTCATCCTCAAATAGTATAAAGAAAAAGAAAAAAAGGACGTTGAAACTGAATTGTCTCATAATGAATCTGAATTAAAATGTCTCATATTTTATGGAATCATCATTTTGAAGAAAAAAAAGAAATGTAAAAAAAAAGGATTTTATGCATAAATAACATCACTTTTCTTTGCAACCTAAAAAGGAAAGTATTATTTGAAATCCCCAGAAGATGGCAGAGTTCCCTTTCATGTCACTTTGACACTCTCAAAGCAGGGATGAAACAAGCATCTGAAATTCTTGGCACATCCCCTGACTTCCCTTGTCTTTCTTCAGTCCCATCTTTGCATTTATTGTCCATTTTTCTGTGCGTTTACATTTATGACTAACTTTATATAAAATTATCTGTTATCTTTAATCTTAAGAAAATGGAACATGGCAAGCAAGTCAAAGAGCTTCAGACTTACCAACGTCCGATACTTTGTGGACTTTTATGATTTCGGCCAAATCAAAGTTTCCTGCGATGATAGCCACCTGGTGAAAGTAAAAGAAAGAAAGAAATACTGTTAGAGCTCCCCCCCTTAGACAACTAAAGGAAACCAATGGATTTGGTTGATTACTGTTACAGGAAATCAGTTCTGATTGTTACCTATCTGCCAGCTTACACCCATTTGTAAATCTGAGCTTTTCTATATAAGCAATGTGCAAATGCTGTAAGACAAAGATGATATTGCACCGACCTGAAAAGCAGTCTGACTGTTGTAGTTTTTTACTTCTTTATTGGCCCCTCTGAAGAGGAGGACTCGAGCACAGCTTTCCTGAGAGAAAAAAAGATAATTCATTGTCTTTTCTCTTTATATTTACCCCAGCAAAATATTTAAAATGTTTTACCCCAGTACAAACTGGGGTAAATAAAAAAGATTTTTTGAAATAGCAATTGAATGAATGAATGAATGAATGAATGAATAATAATAATAATAATAATAATAATAATAACCACTGAGGTGCTATTGGTGATATGTGGTTCCCAGGACTCTCTGCTCTCTGCTTTAAAGACAGACCTGCTTCACTAGCTATAGCTACACCATGGATCCATGTGACCGATTATTTTAAAGAAGGGAATATTTGAATGAATTTGTCGTAAGATTGTGAAACAAATGTAAGCTGAGAGAAAAACACATTTGGATCAACGTCTTTGTTTTCTTTATATCTGACAAGAGAGAAATCAACATGCCACAAGAACGGCACCACTGGTGACTGACCACTAACTTTTCCTCTAGTGTGTCACAACAAAGCCAAAGGATATGTTTGTATTAGTGCAAACAAATAGTCCTGCCTCTGGGAGAAACTAGCCTGAACATGGACTGATTGACATGGTCATGACTGCATGTACTGGCTTGGGATCAATACAGCATTCAACACAGGGAGCTGAATGATCACGGACATGCCGTGCTCCATAGTTAGTCGCATTGTTGTGGTAACCAGCAACACATATGTATATAGTTTATATAGAATATTGTTCACAGTGATACAGAAGATCTGCCATTTCAGTATTTTCCTTACACCTATATTAAAACAGCTCACATAATATGGCTACAGATTTACAGTCAGCTAAATTCTAATTAAAAACAGATTCTGTGATGTTTTGCACAGCAGAAATACACAAACAATAGATAAAAACACAAACAGAACCATTTCTCTGTCACGGCCAACTGTGTATGCATCTGGTTAAATGGGAAGAAAAGATATTCTGAAGCACTATGGGTGTTTTTTTAACTTGACAATCAAATGCAAAGGTAAACAGCCAAGCAAAGATGGCCATCTGCTGCTCAGCTTCTCTCTCAAGAGTCTCCTGTAGGTATTCACCATGAAAAAGGATTGAATAATCCACAGTCCTTTTCTTCTTTTTACTTTGCAGCACTTTGTTATTTTTACGAAGGAAGGAAGGGTAGAAGGAAGAAAGGAAGGAAGGACGGGTGGAAGGGTGTAAGGAAGGAAGGAAGGGGGGAAGGAAGGAAGGGTGGAAGGAAGGAAGGGGGGAAGGAAGGAAGGGTGGAAGGAAGGAAGGGGGGAAGGAAGGAAGGGTGGAAGGAAGGAAGGGCGGAAGGAAGGAAGGAAGGAAGGGGGGAAGGAAGGAAGGGTGGAAGGAAGGGTGGAAGGATGGAAGCTGGGAAACAAGAAGCTGGCACCAAAAAGTCAGGTTAATTCTGAATCTAATTAAGACAAAGCAGCGTACTCTAGACACATGAGAAATGTGGTCAACTTGAAGATAGTGCTGGTTTGTCTGTTGGTCTGGAGAAACGAAGCCACAGCAGAAACAGGCCCGTGTGCTGTGTGAAGTCCCAACATGCTCTGAACCACCATCACTCCGATCCCCACGAAAACCCACATTATTGAACCGAGTGACTACAAGACTATCTCCCTGATGTCAGTGATCACGACGTTCTTTGAGAAAGTAGTGTTTTGTTCCAGTCCACCTACTGGACCCCCTGTAGTTTGTCTACAGATTGACAGATGATGAGCTGACATCACATCACGCACCAACTAGACTCTACAGAGACAGACACATCCTGTAAGTGGATTTCAGCTCAGCTTACAACACCAATGTCCCATAAATTCTGTACACAGAGCTTTCCCAATTCTCAGTGCCTGCTGCTACAGTCACAATTTCCACTTCAAGCAAAAGGTCTGATGACAGCCTGGAGTGTCCCTGCAAAGTACCAGCAGCTTCAGTAACCCCTTCCTCCTCCTGGGCAGTGAGTGAACACGTTTACCCGCTGTGCAGTTCTGACCAACGTATTGTCTGTTCTGTACATAAAGAAATTGCCATGTTATAATTAATTAACCGTTTTTAAATATAAACCTATTTACCATTTATTTTTTCCCTTGATTCCTGATTCACTATGACGACTGAAATCAGAGCATTAGGGTTGCAAAATAATACTGTAAAAATAATAATATAAAAATATAAAAATAATAATAATGATTTGGAGACACCTATTCTCACACCATTTTTTTTTAGCGATGATTTAAAATCACTCTGTTTGGAGACACCTATTCTCACACCATTTCTTTTTAGCGATGATTTAAAATCAGTGACTGACAGCCGGGTTGGCACCCACCACTGTGTCTTTCTGGGGTCATGTTCCAACAAAGCACTGGGCTTATTTCCCAGCCACACAGATAAAAACAAAAATAACATGTTCCAAGTTTTATTTTTTGCAATAAAATGGAAAAAAATAACATATGTCTGTTCACACTTTCATCACTAGTCCTTAGTTTTCTTGCCAAATGCAATACGGCAAAACATGGCAGAAAATGTCCCACCGCGTTTTAAAAGAATTCTAAGCATTACCTGGTTGTAAAGAGCACACACATGCAGGGCAGTGTTGCCTGATGCGTTCTGAGCACTCATATCAGCTCCATAGAACAGCAGATGCTCCAGGTGTTGAACATGGCCGTAACGGCAGGCCTGAAAATAAAAAAAAGGATCTATGATTAGAAAACCTCCATGAAAAGGAAATTTGTTTTGTTGTTATTTTGGGTCTCCGCCAATTTCAGATCCTTAAAAATAATAAAAAAAAGACATTAAATACTGATATTCTTGCAGATATCAGTTTGGGTTCAGGTATTTAAAGTAAGTTTGGTATACGCCCTCTGTTTACTGGCCTGTTTGTTACATGTTGTGTCATCAATATTTTGCTATATTAATATCAAATACATGTTTGCTAGTACTGCAATATATTTTACACTCTAAGCTTGAAAAATGTAATTCATCTAAATGCTAATATGACCTTAGACTGACAGCACACATTGACTTTGGGACTGAATCAGTCATCAAATTCATTTTAGTTCTATATTCAGGTGAGCAGCTGAAAGGACGGATTTGGAAGCCTGTCATAGGCAGGGATTTCTGAGCCTCATGGAAGGATAAAACAATGAGCCCATATGTATATTTTGATGTCATTCTACATCAAAGTGGCTTTGCTTCATGTTGGTTGTCCAATAAATCTAAAATTAAAGCTAAGTTTCTGCAAACTTAGTTGAAATTTAGTGGGGATTTCTAGTATCCTCAGTGCTAAAAAATACAGGCTATCAGTCAGTCAGTGTCCTCAGGGAGGCGTATGACCCAAAATCTATTCTGCAGCAGCACAGCAGCATCAAACATACAGCCCATGAATTTTGAAAGTGAAAAATGCACAAACGCTTCATGTCAGAGATGTTTTGTCATATTATATTTCATTAAATATGAATATTTTCTAATATACTTGAACTTGTTTACAACAGGGGAAAACATCTTCTCAATCTCAGTCTTATGATCGTACTGGTGTAGCCCACTTGACACCCCTGGTCTAGTTAGAGCTTGTAACAAGAAGGAAGCACAGTTCAGTTAGCACAGGGTCAGCAATTTACATTTAAAAAAAAAAAAAAAAGCTTTGTAACCTAACTTTTCCTTTGTGTTTGTTTGAGCTGGACTGTGGATGTGTGGTACCTGATGTATTTCCTGCCAGCCATTTTCGTCTAAACAGCCGACCTGGGCATGATCGTGCAGCAGCAGCTCACAGCAGTACGGGTCTCCTCCTACCATGGAGCTGTGGTAAAGAGGAGTCAACCCTCGACTGTCTTTATAGTCAGGTGACGCACCCAAGTCCAGCAGCGTCTAATGGGCACAACAACAAACAAATGCGTCCTTGATTATAAAAAATTAATTCAACATAAAGTTTATTCGTCGTCACACTGTAATATATAGTTTAATAATAAATAGGAGTTCTTTGTAGGAGTGATGTATCTTCATGACATTTTTTCAACATTCAGGGACTGAACATGCAGGGACAATGGATCGCTGCACTTGGCAACATAAACCTTAACACGGTGCAAATGTATACTTAGCAAGTCATGTTGATTTTATTTCTATCGCCCAAATTCACAAAACACATTTGTCGCATTAGATGAGACAAATGTGGAATGTGGAAATAAGGATTGAAATGTAAGTTAAAATATCGTCCTAAAAACCTATTTGAAAAATATAATTAATCTTTCTGCAGAGTTAAAAACAGCCAGCTTGTTGGTTCCATCGTTTAGCAGTTAGCACGCCTGCCTCGAAGAGAGTCCTTGGTTCGATTCCCAGAGGAATGCTTGGCCCCTGCGGGGGGCAGCTTGTTTACAGCCAATCAGCTGTAAACACAAACATTTCCCAAACATGGGATCAATAAAGTTCTTTTTTTTAATGTAAGCTTTACACCAATATGAACTGAAATCACTGTGTCCAGTAAAGCCACTTAAAGAGTGTAGCAATATTTCAATAAACAAATTCAAACAAGGTTGGTTAAATAATGGGGAAAAAAGTATATACTTCTCATCTCTCCACTGTTCTGTCAAACTAAGAAGAGACATTAGTTGTACCCAGGGATACGGCACGTCTTCAGGTGATTTGTTAGATTGCTATAATTGTCAGAAAACACATTTTACAGTAAGCCTTGCTCATATATAACTCACAGATGTAAAAAAAATAAATAGCCAATCAGCTGTAAACACAAACATTTTTACAGATGTAAAAAAAATAAATAAAATACAATAGAATAAATGAAAAAATAACTTAAAGCTGCTGTCATTGTTGACCTAGTTAAATGAAATATCCTTGAGGTTAATGAGACGAATGGCAGAAAGAAACCACATGACAATGGCTGACAGGGTCTCAGCTGGTTTTAGTATGAAGCGGTTGTATTAATAATAAATCATTGTGAAGAGCCAGATCACTGTCTGGGCTTAGTGTCAAAGGTGAACCTCCTTGATACAGCCATTATGGAGTATCCTGCCACTAGATTGGTGCATGCACTGGCTCAGACACTGACCTGAGTATACTGTAGGTATAGTCATTCGACACAGTCTTGCACAGAAAGATTCAATTACACATTATTTTAAATTTATCAGCAGTCAATTCTCTGACGTAGTTTGTCCCAAAAATAAAGCCCACAATATTGTGAAAGTTTGTGAGGAAAACTTTTTTTTTAAAAAGTGCTTGGGCAGCTTATTTTTTTTTTTTAAAAAAAGTGCTTGGACAGCTTACTTACAATGGCCTTTAAATTATACTATTGGTAAAAAAAAAAAAAAGTTTGACATCCACTCTACACCCAACTACCAGCAGCTACTATTCTTCCCAAAATCTCTCTTGTACAATCAGGCAATTGATGTAGCAAAAATGGGGGGAAAAAAAGGCTGAGTCAGCGTCTGGTTATGGTTCTGTCTGTGCAACATACTCACTATCAGCGCCGTATGGTTCTTGCTGCGTACTGCCTTGTGCAGGGCAGTGATGCCATCTTTTGTCCTGAAGTCCAGATGAGCCCCTCCGCTCTTCAGCATCTTTATGAGCTCTGCACATCCCTCCAGCTGTGCAGCCAGTGTTAAAGGACATTCTGTGAAGTTCAAGAACATGTAGCGTAATCAAAATGCTGCTGAAAACAATATGATATTCTTTAGTGGAGTTGACTTCAAACAGCCAAAGCTGTACGAAAGATGTTGTATAGCATTTACTTACCCCCTGTGTCTGGATCATGGAAGTTAGGGTCCAGGCCCTTTTCCAGGAACCTTGAAACCTTTTCAGTGTTCCTCTGCTGTACGTACTCCATGAACTTTTTCAAGTTTGCCTAAGGGATAGACACGAGACAAAGAGACGGGATAAAGTCAAAAACTGTGATCAGATGATGTAAAACGCATGTCCGTGTTGAATAATGCAGGGGGAGAAATACAAGTATCTCACTCTCTGTGCATGAGGGGTTTTGTTGTTGCAACATTCAGGGTAGTTCATGGTCTGAAACAGTCGATTCCAGCTGTTCATATACAGGTAACTTGCTCATTCTTGTCTATGAGAAATTGTACGTTTGTGCATGGATGTCTGCAATCCAACGCAGGACCAGGGTTTTAAAGCCATAACCGCTGCTGATTAACGTAAAAGCCACTGACCTAATTGTAGTCGTGATGAGCAATGCAATTATAATCAATGACGATCAATGCAAACGTGACATGATCTGGGCGTGAGACATGAAGCTAAAAGCCTTGACACACCAACACATGCTGGGCGCTGAGAGGATTCTGAAGCCCCAGCAGTCAGTGGACCCAACAACGTGCAATAAGAAACATTAGATTAGATAATGGAATGGGCAACTTTATTAAATACATATACAACACATCAATGAATGCATCATTTTAACAACCCCAGTAGAAACCTTTGTTGTATTGAAAGCCTTGATAGCAAACGTCTGACCTGATGAACTCACAGCCCAACAATGTTGAATGGATTTATGAAGAGCTGCACAGGTTGTATTTTTTTGACAATTCAGATTTTAAATATCTTACTAAGTGTGACAGGCTGATACCGATTTTTGCCAACACCCATTCCATTCAATTGACAGAAGTGAAATTGTAAAGTTTTCTCCAGTGTAAAGTTTTATAAATGAAAACACTGCCTGAACACTTTTTTTTCTTGTGTTGAAATAAAAAGTCCAACAATTACAAAAAGTCAAAGTGCAAACTTTCTCTTTCAACTCATAAGTGCACTGGGCAACAAGAGATGACGAGATGCCCCTTTTTTCGCCAGCAAATGCAGGGGCACAGAGCGCTTTCTTGAACATTCATTTTTCAGTTGTTGTTTTATTTAAATACAGCCTCCCTTCTTCATCATCTGACTGACAATTTCTCTCCTCATTTACCACATGACCTGCCAATCTAAAGAAAAGAAACATGACACAGCTCCAGTGATGCTAAATGTCAGTTCAACTGTGTATGTTCAACTGGATAAGGGTGTGTGAAGCATTCGGTTTGTCAGTTTGAGTAACTTGGTGGTGCCTCCCCTGAGGTTAACCCTGCTGAGTTACCATCCATCCATCATCTGCTGCTCACTCCTGTGCATGTTCTCCAGGGGCGGTCAACAAGCAAGGGCGGGGTACACCCTGGACAGTTGGCAAGTCCATCAATGGCCCAAATGAGCGCTACATTAAGTGATATATTACTACCATTACTATGATACCATTACTGTTACGTTACTGTAATGCACTTCCAAGCTAACGACACACGACTAAAAACTAGAGTTTTTACATTGTTGAAGGACAGGACTGGCTCCTGACAACAGGAAAAAATACACTTTACTTCATTTTGAAGTGAATAATTTGTGAGATATTCAATAGTCTTGGTACAATATAATATAGAAAGGATCAAGTGAGGGAAAAAAAGGAAGATGTGGAGCAGCACATAATGTAAAAACATAAAATATACATGCAGTACATACTGACGGAGAGAAGGAATGAGTAAGAGGGAGAGAAAAAGAGAAATGAAAAAGAGAGTCATGTAAAAAGAGATAGGGACAGAGCGAGCATTGAGGGCACTGAGTAACACATTTTAATTATTGAGAGATTCTGCATGGGTAATGTTAAGCTAGTTCAAAAGAAAATAGAGCAGCACAGAAGAGAATACATTTAAAAAAGGGTTTAAGATTTTATATGTTAAAAATGTATTTCTGCAATGGAGTATTCTGTTAAAGTGGCCCAAAGAATAAACTGAGATTGTGTCACTTAGTTTCAGAAGAACATGCTCTTGGTCATTTTATACTAATTCAACTATGAATGGAGCAGAAAGTTCCGATTTTATGCCCTCAATCTTTAAAAATCGAAACATTATAAGTTGTTATAACTAGAAATGTATAATATTTTGATACAAATACATTATTATATACTTATTATATAATATCCCTATATAATTATAATATTGTTATTGCCTCCTGGCGAGCAGCTGGCAGGCCCTGAGATGAAGTGAGGGTTATTCTTGTCTGCTTGAACCTTTATCTCCTGCTCACAGTCCTGCGTACTCAGAGCAATGCATGTAGCTTTGTGCTAGTGATGATGCCTTGCATAACTTCCAAATGACGGTTTCTCTTGATGTTATTTTGATGGCAATCCAAACACTTTCCACACAACGCTTTATAAGTTTGGATGAGTTTCCCTGCTCTGCTGCTGCGCTGCCTACTGCGATCTTGTAAACAATGCCAAGCAGAACGTTGATGAAATGTCATTTGAATATTCTGATAGCTCTACTCTGTTTATACAGCAATAGACAAAAATGTTTAGACACTAAATATGCCTTTAGTGTCTGTCCATTCTGGTCCTTTGACAGATATAGATGGTGACCCCTGTTCTATTCATTCTAACTTTATATTTCAATCACATCATTTTGTTACAGAATCACGTCATGACATGTTTACACAAACGTCCAACGGCATCTAACAGCAGCACGAGGGTCCTAGTTACACTCATTACCACACAGCTACATAGCCCCTGGTCTCATACTGCTACACTGTACGGTGTGTCATCATGGGTGGAAATTCACACCAATGCTCACCAATACAACACGTATACACACAGGATGTTAAAAATAAAGATATGGAATTTAGAAGGTTATGTAAATCAATATTTTTGATTTATTCATTTTGAATATGTGGCTGCATATAACATCTTGTCAAACACAAAATGAAAAAACTGGGTCTAACTTCATAGTCAATTTCAGTATCACAGGCACTGCACACAGTGGGGGAAATGAAACCTGGATTTTAGTCTCAATCCACGGTGTGATAAAATGTCAGTCATTTACTCCATGACCCCATTCTGCCTTCATCACTCACACGGTTTGTACAACAGATGACACAACTACACATTTTATGTGAAATCAATCAAAACATAATAAAATGAACACTGCAAAGCCGATGTACTAGTTTATGATTTAGTTGCTTAAAAAAGCTTTGACATGTGGCATGAGACAAAACATTGTGTAAAGACCACTGTGTGAATACATGTTTCTGTTTGCATTAGAATAACCACAAATAATCACTTCATAAAATGCAGTGCTGTCACCTCGAGGCCAGCAAAGCCTTCTCTGTTTGCATCAACAGAATCAAAATCACTCACTTGTTCTTCAATATATTTATCATGAATTGTGTTGCCCACAATGCACATTAGTCATGACGGTTACTGTTGGTTTATTTTGACATTTGGGTTTGAACTTGTTTTGCAGTATAATGTTAACTTACAGTGGGTTAACTACACTAGATATATATCCTCACACCACATGGAGATTTGGCTGTTTATTATGCCGTCAACTTCAGAGATGACAGAAACAACTCAGGAAGTTTTAATTTCCCAGAATGAAGACCCAGAATCTCCCAGAATTTTTTTTTTTAATCCAAAAAATACCTTTTTCTTTAACAAAGGTTAGAAGTGCTCTGAGAAAGGCTTTTTTCATGGATTTGCGATGCTTCTGTGTTTTGTGTGGTACATCTGTATTTCCTACAAGTACATCTGACTCTCCTTGCCTTTCTTTTCGATTGTTACTTTATGAGTGTTGGTCTGACAGCTTGAGTTATCCACGGCACACAACACACATGGAACAGGCTTAAGGTGAAATCTATTATGGTGTCCTCATGCCAAAAACTAAAGCTGCAGATGGGAGGATAACATTGTTGGACTCACTCAAGGACCACTCACAAAAACAGGTACTGTAGCAACAGTACGTCAGTAACGCTGACGTACTGATGTACTCAGTTTATCTAGTCTAATCA
>NC_024312.1:11076100-11141431 GCF_000523025.1 Cynoglossus semilaevis
TTTCAAAAATCACCCAAAACATGATTTTGCTCTCTCTATTGTTAAAAAACTAGAAACTGAAGCTGCAGTACTTTGGACTTGACTTGAGACTTGTCTGTTTGGAGTAAGGACTTGACTTTGAAATTGAGGGCAAAGACTTGAGACTTACTTGTTACTAGAGTAACAATGACTTGATCCCACCTGTGGTGGGTACAGTCTGTTCGGGTGTCATTCTTTACTAGGAGTCTGTAGTGTGATAATGAGTTCATTTATAAATAGACTGCACACAGCTGTCTGCGTGTGTGTTTTGGCGCGGGTTTGATTGTGTTTGCAGTTTGTATAAATGTGAACCAAAGCCACTCTGTACTTTTCTGGATTTTCTCTCGGATATGCCATTCTACCGTGTATGCCTGTGTGCGTGCGAGAGTGTGTGTGTATGTGAACATGTCAATTCGCCACAGGAGACCAATTAGCTGCTGAATCAGTGGGGAGGTAAAACACACACACACACACACACACAGACACACACATGCCCATGTGTGGCCCTATTACACCAGCTTACCACCCGTCCACATGGCAACACTCAGACAGCATTGCTGCTCTCATAATAGAAACACAGTGACACTTACAGCACAGTGACCATATAGAATAATGACTTCCCCGTGCCAAACTGTCACACACCAATCACCGACAAGTCTCATTTCAAACCGCTGTTGCTAACTTAACCAACATTGTGAATTATGGGATATCTTGCTGCTACAGAATGGTTGTCGTTAGCGGTATGTACTTTCTGTTTGAGATTTTCTCTGCACAAACTGCACGACTATGGGATTCTTGCACATCAACGGGGTGAAGATTTTATTTTTAATTTCCTAACTTTGAGGTGCAGTTTTTTTACTCACTCAAAGATCATCACATCCAGTAAAGCAGAGCGCCCTCTTCCTGTATATAATTCAGATATTTTATGGAGGAAAGTGTGACCATATGGGTCTGTTACAGGAAGAGTGAAGCCATTTGCAGACACAAAAGGCCTTTAAGGGCTTCTTCCAATGCCAAAATCCTGTTTCTTTTACTGCCTCTCTTTAATGAATAGCTGTCCAATAAGGCCTTTTATTGTCTTAGCATATGTTGCTTTCATTAGGTGAAAATAATTAGGTTGTGCGGATCACTTCGAAAGTCCTCCCGCAAGATCAGAACGAGGTCGTTTCACAGTCGCTGCACAAGTCCTTCCAAGTCCCTGTCGTTTTCCCCTTGGATGCCTTGTGTCCTAACCCCCTTCACCTGCTCTGCTCCTCCATCTCCTGCTCTCACTTGTCCCTCAGCCCATCCTTATGCCTCCCCTTTCTTTATCCAGTTCCTTTCCTGTTACCCATGCCCCCCCCCCACCCTTTATCTCCTTTATTGTTTTACAGTGAGTGTTGGTGTTAAGTGTAAATGTAGGGCTGTTGTATTAATACACCTGTGTGACAGATGAACAGTCAGAACAGAAAGCTGTTGACGACTTAAACTAGTGGTTCCCAACCTGTTTTGGCCCCGTGACCCCATCCTGACATCACAAATTTCTGGCGACCCCCGGAGACATTTCAGTAGCTGTCACTTGTGCAGTCACATGATACCGACAACAAGGTTGAAAAACACAAAATAAAGGAGAGGGCCTTCTGTAGTCGGTGGTACTTCTAATCAGTATTTTCTTCCGAAAGAATTTCTGTCTTTTAAAATTATTGACCGTTAAAACAAAATGCCATGAGGATTTTTTTATCTGCCATATTAACCTGAAGGAATGTGAGTCACCTTCTCACTTCCTTGACTTTTTACCCATGAGAACTCAGCTAGAACAGCACTCTGTGGTAGTCCTGACATCTAAGAGGCTGCAGATGAGAAAGGTAGAGAGAGAAAGAGAGAGAGAGGGGTTGACTAAGCATAATGGAGGCACAAAGAGACAGTTACGGAGACTCGTTCTTCCATCCGTTTCTTAATACCCCTCAAGGGAGCTCGCTGCTTGTAGGTGACTATTAGCTATCCGCCAGCGAGCTAATGGAGGGTGAGGAATAGAATTTAGTTCATACAAGTGACCAGACGCAGAATAATCACCGGAGAGAGCCATGAAGAGAAGCTCCGTTTATTCTCCAGGTCCGATTACACACGTAACTCAGACTGGCATCTGTGCGAATCATTGTGTGACAGATGCTGTGAAAACACCTGATAAAAGCAAAAAAGAAAAAAGACAACTCTGCTAAAAATGACAAAGTTCAGGTTTGTCTTCACAGCCGCCGAGGTCAGGGGCTGTTCCCTGAAGTGTGTTTAAGACGCTAATCTCCTCACCTCCTGGTTGAGTGGACAGTGTGAATGGAGATACAACTTGTTTTCTCTGTGACCGTGTTACCCAGAATTCCCTCTCTGGCGGGGCCAGGCACGCTCAACTGAGTACAAACACACACACAAAGAATAGACAAAAAAAATTTAGATTTTAATGATTATTTATTTAGTGTAAAATATCTTGAGCACAGATTAAAAATCAGACACCTCCATCTATTTAAACATCACAGATAAAAAAACAAACAAAAAAATTACATTCTTGAAATAGATTCACAATCCCTTTGGAGTCCTACGTCCAGGATAGCTAGTCCATTAGGCTGGACCAGAGGGTTGAGGCAAAAAATGCTCTCCTTCTGTTCCCTTCGTTGGTGGGGATCTGTAGCCGCGTTTTACCTCTATTAACAAAGTTTCTGCAGATCTGATTTATACAAAATTGGTTATTTTACATGTTTGTCTGCGTGGTTAAAATGGACAAAGTACGTATTTGCAAATGATCAACACTTCAACAACAAATCAAACCTCGGCATGTGTCCTGTCTGGGACGGACAGGTTTCCAAATGAACCGCGTGTCTATTGGCCCTCGACGTGATACAGATTGACATGTGCTTAGTAATCTGGGGGTTCGGCCAGAAAGTGAACTTCACACCCTTTGAGTACCGCTGTAGTACCACTGTAGTACCGCTGTAGTACTGCAGTGCCGTCGTAGGTTCATCTGGTGAGCGCTCACTCTCTCCTTCCTGCCTCAACCCTCAGTGCTGTGCAAATGCTAACTGACAACAACTGACACAGATGGTGAGCAGAAACACAGGCACAGGCAAAGGAAGAGAATCACCCACAGGAGTAAGAAAACAGGAAGACTCTACACACTGTCCAAGAGAGGATATTTCCTGACAATATTATCAACTATTTTTTATTCTTTTTTTTCTCCTTTTTTTCTCATTTCTTTTTAACCTATTTTTATTATTATTATTTTTTGCCGCACATGCCATATAAGAATGAAGGGATTATAAAAGTACCTGTAAGAACTGCTAGGTTTCCAGCATGCATAGCTGTTGGTATTTACAGGTTTGTACACAGATGGGTCAAAAAGAGACTGCTCTACAGTACTGGGTTTATTTACATGGAGGTTAGGTCGATGTGGTACGTACACACACAGGGGTGAAGAGTCATGCAGAAACATGTTCACACCGCTGAGACGAGTTGGATGAAAAGAGGCAGAACGGGAGAAAAGTATCCGTCAACAGTAGTACACCCTAGCCACGATATCTCTCTGCTTCTAACTATATGTCATTTTTTTTATAAGAATTAATTACTGCATAACTCTGTACAAGGACATTTCTATTGCAGGTTATTGAGGTCCTTGGGTTATGAGTCGTTACAGAGGTTTGGAAGACTTGGATCTGATCCCAGAGTAGCCTCAGTGTCCCCACAGCACAGCACTGGGGGATGTTTGGCCCCTTGTGTTGACGCTGTTTTACCATCACCTTATTGCAGAGTGATTTAGATTTATTTGGTTACAAATATTAAAAAAGAAAGTTAAAAAAAAAAAAGTCTCATCTATTTGACACCGGCTAATTTGATTTGTCGATTTGCTGCAGTTAAAAAAAAAAGAAAAAGAGACAGATTTTCAGTTCCGTTCTTCCTTGTCTAATGGGAGGATCAATAATCACGTAGCACCGAATTGTAAAACGCAATCATCAAACCGAAAATAAATAAATAAAAAGTAAAAATCTGAAACTGAGTACGTCAAACACTGCGCTGAAAAAAACACACCTGCCATACAACAGGCAGTGACCACATGCTAATAAACCTTAACTTAATGATAAACTTAAATATACAGTACATCAATCACTGCACCTTTGAAACAACCTTGATATGCCAAAATACACGGGACAAAGTCAAAGTCTCTATGTCGAGTCCAGATCTCTGCGTCACAGACAACAACTTTTTAGTCGCGTTAAATTTCTCTCTTTTTTTTTCGATAACTACTGCACAACAGTTAATGTTTCACATTTAGACGCAGAAGAACGAAAGAAGCGCGACAAGATCTGCTATGTTTGTAAACAGCAACATTTACAAATACAATCTACAGTATCGCGTACAGAGAGACATGTAGAGGTGGCGTTGAAGGGCCAATGCTAATCCATGGATATGATGTTAGGTTGTATATATTTGTGATATGTGCGCGTATAAATTATGTTTTTTGTGGATGATTTTAACTGAGCCAAGTGAATCCATCAATTGTCGTTAAGGATCTTCCTTTTGTTCCACTATCTCCTCACTCAAACAGTCTTCCTATCTCTGAAGGCATTGTGATAGATGGCTGTGGTGGGTGGTAGAGCATGTTAATGTCTAATCTCATCAGCTTTATCTTCTTCTGAGGTTGCAAGGTCAAGTGGTGAGGGGAATGAGCTAAACTGCAGTCATATGGCGGCTCGCCGGACATGAAGGACTAAGGACTGGTTCAGACCGTCATTAAGGAGAGAATTGGGGAGGTTGGCAGGGGGGTGGGGGTTCACATGTTTTGAGTAGTTACTGGTATTTCAAGCAAAGATACTGATTAACTTTCATCAGTTAATAATCAATTCATAGCTGCCCATGATGTGCTGATCAATCCTTCTGACAAATGGCAACACAGATGTAAATATTTCTCGTTTTCCAAAGAAAATAGCCTTTTTACAATACAATTAGTCCAGGTCCAACATCCCATAGTAACAGTGTCAAGATCAACAGCCCACATAGACACAGGCTAATGCTAACTCAGTCCATTTTTGAACTGGCTTATCTACTGCAAAAGGAAGTGAAGTTCTTTGATGCCGGTTTAGTTACTGGACACAGACGGCACTGACAGTCAGCCAAGGTCAGCTGGAGTCAGTGAATCAAAGCAGGCACCACTGACGTCTTCAGACGATTTGAAAAGGCATTTAGCTTTGAGTCGAGCTCAATCAGATGGCCTAAGCTGGGGGATGAATGAATCGGAGTGTGTGTAAACCTGAACTCAGAGACGGCGTTTGGCATTTCTCTGTCTTTGATATGGCGGGATGTGACGTGGATGAAGTTATCGCCTCACTGGCAGCTGAGACGGTCTGCTGTCTTTTCATCTGCTTTCTCATTACACCGCGCCTCAAACACGGTCAATCTGCTGCTGCCACAGTACACACCACAGCACCTAGTGTTGGTCATGTATGTGTGTGTGTTTAAATAGTTGATTTGTTAGAATCTGCTTTGTGTCCTTTTTGTTTTACTGCCTTTGAAGTCCAAATGCTTAAGACTTTAATTGATGGCTTCACTTGATGCCTATTGGCTGCATGAAGAAGTTGTTCTAAGTCTTGGCACATGTCATGTGGACATGTCCATATGTTTGTGTGTCGTGCCCATTCTTCAAGTACCGCCTGTATGATGTGGTTTCAGTATCGGCCTCTGTGCTAACCATTAGTCTCATGTCGTCACATCGGTGTCCCCTCTACGCCCCCCTGCACCGGTGCCTCTAATTGGGAGATAAAGCGTCCAATCATTTCATGTGGTTGTACTGAAGTCAGCCCGAGCCCAAGCTGTCACAGCAGCCATTAGTGGGCACTGAAACACAAAGGTTCTGGCTTTGAGGTTGGTTTTGAATGTCATCTTTCTCCGACGTATTTATTCTGATGCTGTTTACTAGTTCTCTTAAAATCTTTCGCAAATCTCCCTTCCTGGAGAATTGACTTGGCGGGCCGCGGTTAAGGTGACCTTTCTTGTTCAATATGTCTCCGCATCAGAAACACTGAGACACAGCAACTAGTGTAATGACTGAAATTGGTGGTAAAAATAAAGAAAATAAAATATAAAAAAACAAGAGACAAGACTGTTCAGTGGATCTAAAGGGGAACTCCTCTGGTTTATGTCAAGCTATCACTAACTATATCATTATTTAAACATACAAATAGATAGAGGTTTCATCGGCGTCATTTCTAGCAGTTATGTTAGTTTTGAAAGATCGTCTGCTGTGTAAAAATATACATGTTCCTACTCTTTGCTTAATTTCTAGGGATGTCCGATGATATCGGCCGATATCAGATATTAACATATTATGTAATATCTGTAAGAATCGTTTTTTTCCTTCGATAATGAAAACCCGATAACGCAATGTCTGGGTTTCGCCAAATGATGTGTGCCCTTAAAATATTTTTGGGGATAAACAGCTGTATATGAAAGTGAAAGTCACCAGATGGCAGCATTGCAGCTCATTTAATTAATCTATCTTAATAAACAGGGGATTGTATGTAGAATGCTGGTATCAGCAACTCATACAGTGGTTTGTACAGATAAACAAAAGAATAGAGTATTACCAGGCCTATATCGGTATCTGTTGATATTGGAAATTAAGTGTTTGGACAATATCGAATATCGGCAAAAAGTTAATATCGGACATCCCTATTAATTTCTTTTTTTAATCTACTAAATCTGAAAAAAAAAGCTGTAACATTTTCATACCGTAGCCTCCATCACTTTGAATCACTTGCCAAAGTTGATTTTTCTTTCCTCCTCTCCACAGCAACAAGGAGCAGCCACCACCGTCTACTGTGGCACAGCCCCGGAGTTGGAAGGATTAGGAGGCATGTACTTCAACAACTGCTTCCGCTGCCTGCCGTCCACACAGGCGCAGGACCCCAACGTCGCCGCCAGTCTGTGGGACCTGAGTGAACGGTTGGTGGCTGAGAGGTCAGCAGGTGTGCAAGACCTCTGATGGACGAGTCCAGAGTCAAAGAGAGAGAGAGAGAGAGGTAGGGAGAGGGCGAGAGAGAGTTGTGCTGCACAGTAGTCTTCAGGGGAAGGATGAAGTCCAGCTAACTCCTAACTGTTCAACACAAAAGTCTGTCACCTCACTATAGAGACTAGAATGCACTAAAACGAGGACATGAGTTTAATATGGTCTAAAAAAACAAAAACTGAGGAGTGGGCGAAAAAAAAGGATTTTCTGTAATCTAAGATCATGTCTTCGATGTTAAACAACTGTCTTTATAAAGGGTACGGCTACATCAGGCGGACAATCCTGTCCAGAGGACGGGGTGTAACTTATGCACGTATGCGACTGGTTCTAGCTAAGTGGTTTGTTCAGCTTCCTCTTATTCAGTTCCTGTAGATGTTTCCTTTGAACTTAGACTGTAGTGAGATGCAGGTAATCATTGTGCTGTTCTATGGTACAGGGCACAGACGAAATGAGCAGTAATGGTCGGGTGACACTAATGATACAGTATATAAACCACTAAAAGTCGGATTCTTATTTATATGTACATTATTTTGCAATAGCTTTGTCACCGCTGTCCCATTTTCCCTGTACAATATTTACAACTTCCTGATTTCGGAGCATGTGCTAATGGAGAGTGGACATCATAGCTTGTCTTTTTGCTGATTCAGCTTAAGTAATAATCTATTCTCTTAGTTATGCGGCGGAGGTATTAATGGGAGAATCTGGATCCGTGAAAAAATTCTTATGTCCAGAGTCCACGATCTTAAACTCTGGTTCATCTCCCGTTGTTGGACCGGGGCGATGCGAGTGCTTTTAGTCTCTTAATTCGGTTGTTTTGATATTGAACTCCGGCTCCGCGTTCGCTGTGGACTGACATCCCTGAAGTCGCCGCTGGAACACTTATGAGACATTGTGCTTTGTGGCAGTCCGGGTGCCATAGGTTGCTCTGTAAACACCAGCCTTCCATTTTCATAACATCTGTAGGAACACACAAACAAGAGAACAAAAATGTGATGATGAGTCGAGGCCGACCACAACAAGTGAAATGTCTGTCATTAGTAGTAGTTATTTTGTTCTAAATTTGACTGAGAATATTGTTTTTCATTATTATATGAGCAAAAATTGTACAATAAAAAAAGAAAAAAAAAACACACATGGTCAGACAGTATGTATGTGTATGTGTGAATGTGTGTTCTTGGCTTTAGCGTTTACAAATGGAGGCATTATTGAGTCTGAATTAGGATTAAGGATGGATTTGTTATAGTTAATCTCAGATTACAGGGCTAGGGAATTTGTGCCGTGTCGGTGTAGTGCTAACAACAAACAATAAAGTATTTTCAAACCTCAAGAAACTTTATTGGTATTTAATCAATATTTAAATTTTTCTGTTGAAATTTAAACTTGTTTTTTTACCTCAGTTTTTTTTCCCTAAACATTAAAATGATACTTGCTTTAGGAGACATACTCAAAATGCAACAAACAAGAAATTCTCATCAAGTTTTGACACAGTTGAAGACGTGATGAGAAACATGTTTGTAATTTAATGAATAAAGTACTTTTCCCTCGTACCTTCACTTATGTATTTTACTTTCCCAGCATACTCAGCCGGCAACCTGGTTCCAAAACTTGTACCAGAATGATCCGAATAAAACTTGAATTGACAATTCTCTTGTAAAATCTGAACCATCGTGGGGTGTAGCTTTAATTCTCTAATCCTAATTAACATAAACATAAACATATTTGTCCACCTGCAAATACTCTCCCGACACGTGTTTTCTTTCTCCCACATAGATTTTTTTTCTCAGTCACTTGCGTGAAAATGCACCCCAACGACCACGTGCTACTTCACAGCTGTGGTCTGGGAACCGACTGATACGATACTGTCCCGTCCTCTCATTATCTGTGCGGTACGCTGGTGCAGCTGTCTTATCACAGTCCTTTCACAGAGCACAGTTGAGGTAAAACACACAGACTTGACAGAGATGGCCCCAAGTACCCGGAAGAGAACCAAGGGAAACAATCATTGTCAGTTTTATACATACATACATACATACATATATATATATATATATATATATATGCATGCCTATATATATAAAAAACACTTTTGTTTTTTCTTTTTTACTCTGGAAGGTAGAACACGTCTTAAACAGGCTGACTATGTCCTAATGTGTTTTCTATTTACTCATTATGTCAGTGGTTCCCAACCTTTGGCTCGTGACCCCATGTTGACATGTCAAATTTCTGGCAACCCCAGAAACAATTTTTTTTCTTCATTGTGATCTTTTTGTTTTTTACCGCGTTCCAAAATACACAATAGCCTGATTAGTGCACATTTTGTGCCATTTTATTGAGAGCTTGTCAAGGCTGAAACCTAATACTGGACAAACGATCTCTCAAACAGTGAGTTATGGAAAAAAGAGCTGCTGCAGTATCTTCAACTGACCACAGTGAAGATTTGAAAGATTGTCACATTTAATACAACAACCATGTGAAATAACTCCATAACAGATACTGTTGTGTACAGTTCACATATGTACACATATACATATATTTCTGCTCCTATAGTTTTATTATATATGTATATATACATATATATATTTCTATGTATCTATCGTCGATAGACACATATGTTATTGACAATAAGGTAACACAAGCCTCAGTGAGGTGAAAGAACTTTTTTTTTTAAATTACCGTCTCCTCATTTAATGTAATTTTTTAACACAAAACTAAACTATAGGATTTGAAGGTCAAGGGTTAGAAATATCAACTTTGACTGAACACACACACACACACACACACACACACACACACACACACACTCAAAGGAGATCCCGGGGGACAACAAACCAGCAGACGCCTGTATCCCTGGACACTGCAGTGGATGATCATGGGTGAGGACGGTGTCTCCCTCCCACCTCCTCCCCCCGTCCTATCGATCAGACTGTATCGGAATCATCTGATTGCTAATCAATAAGTTACACTTCCTCTCAGCAGCAGAAAAGAGAAGGTTCTCACAAGAGAAGAACCTTGATCCTTTCACCTCGCCGCGTCGGGCTTTGTTCGCCCACGTGCACCGCTTCTCCCTCTCTGTTCCTTATCGCGTTGCTCTATGCGTTGCCTTCCCACGGAGTCGCGAGTAAAAGCCGCAGCGAGTTATTTTAATTAGTCCGATTTACAGTTGACTTCCTTGACTTTATTTCAATTGAGGCCGTAATTGTTTACGACTGACAATTTCATTTTCCATTATTGTTTTTATTCCTTCTCTTGATTAATTCCACCTCTCACGGAATAATTATGGAAGGATTGATTTGATTATGCCTTTGTTCTGCTCCTATTGGCTCCGTTGACTGAGGAAACGCCATGTTGCAATTTGAGCGGATATATTTAATGATCACGATCAATGTTAAAGCTCTCTCTAGACTCAACTAATTCAATAAATATCTGCCAAGAGGAAATTTACCATCTAACTACAGCAGGCCATAAAGTTGCTGTTTCCAGTTCCTCCCTCCGCTCACTGCCATTCCACCTCTCAAAGATGACATTGTGATTAAAACTGTTGATCAATTTCCATCAAGTTCTATTGTGGAGTCAATGAAAATGTTATTTTATTTCGATACCTCCTCTCATGCCATCAGATTACTTTCCTATGCGCACGCTCCACAGTTATTTGTTTTCAATAACGCCGGGATGAAGTGAAACAAGCTGATGTTATTGTACATTTAAATAAAATATATAAAATAAAAAAATAAAAACAATTTTGTCATCTTTGCAATTCATAAGCCGACCTTCAAACATTGGATTTTGCTGCACGTCAGTGACACTGACATGTCGTACTGTTGTTAAGGGGATGTGACAGCGAACACACACAAACTATTCAGGACCGTAAAGTACTATCAAGAAATATAGCAAAGTACAAACGTGTACATGTATTAAATCAAAAACTAAGTATAAGTATTTAATTCCTATCTATATCTCATATATCTATAATAATACACCTAATGTGACCTCCCTCATTTTAATTATCTAGAATACAGCAGTGGTTTTCAACCCTGGGGTCGCGGCCCTCTGGGGGTTACCGGGAAGTCAAATGGGGTAGCTTAAAATGACTAGTAATTAATCTAAAAAAAAAAGAATTATAAATAAAAACACTGCACAGACTTCTGGCTACATTGTATTAATACAGTATAACAGACATAATAAAAAAATAATTCCAGAAAAAAATAGTCCCTGAGGTTGCCAGAAATTTGTAATGTCAACATGAGGTCATGAGGCAAAAAAAGGTTGGGAACTACTGCAGGGCCTTATATCTGAACTTTTTCTACAGGAAACTATCACATATACATATACATTTACACATGTGTGTATAGAAGTATCTGCACACACACATTGGTACATCAGTGTAAATATAGATATTTGGACACAGAGGTGTATCTGTTATTTTTGGTATTTAGTAAAACAATTTATGTATATTATATCTTCTTTTGAACTGTCGCAGGTTTGGAGAATTCTTTAACTCTTTTTTTTGTAAATATAAATGTGAATAAAGAATGTGTTGTCCTTGAATATTGTCAGGGAGAATATTAGCTAAATATTTTTGCTGTGTGATGCAGTAGATAAAAATGCCTACAAATTTTAATAAAAGTGATTTAAAAAATAAGAGGCCGCTGTGGTGAAATATAAAATTCCAAAGAACTCTGATGTTAAAAACTTACATTTACATGTCCTCAATGTATTTTACTTAAAAGTCAAGAGGTCAAGAGGTCAAGAGGTGTGGCCTGTTGGCTCTAGTCATGAGGGAGGCAGAAATGAGGGCATAAGAACTTGCTTATTCTCTGTGTGTGATGAAACCCGTGGCTCACGGACGTAAAACAGTTCCCTCCACTTCAGCTTTTGTGATGAAAACAAACAACAACAAATAACAATGACCGGGTGATGAACTGAGTTGTTTTGTTAGCTGTTAGCCACTGAGCTAGCTCTCTGTCAACCGCAGCCACTTGTCCCTGTGTAATCTATAACTTAGTGTTTTTTATTGAAGACTCACACACGACACCTCGGAGGAAATCCTTCTACCTCCAAATCCCCAACGTGTCCTCACCCCTAGACAGCGTGACCTTGTAAACCCTGAGTTATTTTACTCACCCATTGTGTAAAGATAAAAAGAAAAGTGAAAAGGGGGGAGGAGAAAAAAGGCTCGCTGGTGTGGTGGACAGAAAAAGAGCTCCTGCCTGTCACAGCTTTCAAACACAAAGAAAAATGAGCACTTGGGCTGAAGTACAATTATTAGCCCCTGTCCACAGATTCATCATGCTATAGAGAAGGAGGGAGGGAGGGGGAGGGTGGAGAGCAGGAAGGGGAGTATAGGACAATAGAAAAGAAGGATGTAAAGGTTTGAGGAGCATGCAGAACAAGGAAGGAAAACATGGAAGACAAATAAGAAAAGAGAAAAAAACTGCGCGTGGATGGAGAGAGAACAGGAGTTCGAGGAGAGAAGGAGGAAAGGAGCAGGGCCGAGGTAAAGGTATGTAAAATGAAATAAGAGGATTTGTCAGGCCAGAGGTTGGGGGCTGTAATAAAGCCTGCAAATCTCAGGCAGAACGCTTGGTTGCTCTCACAACTGACTCTACTGACGGCCCGCTTTACCGGCCGGCCAAGGCAAGGTCAGTGGCATTTGCGTGCACACATATACAAACAGACACACACACACTTGCACACAAACATGTTGTCTGTCTGTCATATCAACAAAAAATAAAATGTATTTATTTTTGTAAATACATTTTTTATGGATCATATTTCCTGGGCTAAGCAGGTGATTGGAAAACAGATGAAAGATTTAGATTCATATCTTTATTTTTGACCAGATACTAGATATGATAAATCAAGAGATCAATTCACATGAACAAATTTTATCAGTTTAAAAAAAAAAAGAGTAATTCAATTATATATATAATATATTTTAATTGGTTATTATAATTATTTTTCAAATCAGTATAACCCACACTTATTTCACATAGGAGTAAACTGACTTTAGGAAATATATGTGAAAATAAACCCGGTGTTTATCTCGCCTCACTATTCCTGTGTACGTCTGCGGGAACACTAAGGTCAGTCAAGCAGACACAGATCAAGTCACCTGCAGTGCAGTGTTAAAAAACCTAATCATGACAAATGACAGGTGTTAATATTTTGTTATAGAATTCTGAGCCAAGGTATATATTGTAAAATACACGCCGACAAATCGTACGTCACGTAGACTGAAGTCTGTTTCAGGATGTTTATCAACATCGACCGAGTTAAGTATTTTATCTCACGACTTTGCTTCACAGTCGGAGCAGCGCTCGGACACTTGGATGGATCGGAGAACTGTCTGCAGTGAACCCCGCCCTCGCCCATTGACTGCTGGGATTGTCTTGAAGATGACTAAGCTGTAGAAGATGAATGAATGAACTTCGCTACATCTCACACCCCCCATCCAACCACACACACATACACAGGCTCGCACACACACACAGCGACACACTCCCCCACACACACCTTTTTCTTTGTCATCTGGTTAGACATTAGACAGCTTCCTAACCATCAGCCATGTTGGTTTTAAAATCTCATTTTTCTCTCTTTCTTTAACAGGCTCCACGGTGTGAATCAATACCTTTCAAAACCATAAATACATCTGTCACAGGTAGATAAAGAGAGGATGGAATGTGTCTGGTTACGGCCGTCGTCGGGAAGAAGAGATGTTTGGTTTGGTGTGTGCCTGTGTCTTTTCCTGTGTGTGTATTTGACAGCAAGTCAAGTCAAGTTTTTGATGACACGTACTTTACCCACTTGTTTACCTGCATACAAGTACAAATATATTAAAAAATATTCATATGTGATGAGATATAAGATGACAAAACATGTTGGTGACGAGCGGGCCAGATTTGACACCCCAGTAGGCTGGTTTTGGTCCGCAGGCCATATGTTTTGTCACTCCTATCAAAATAAAGTCACAGCTACACTGTCCCACTGTGTACTTCCCATAACAGATGACACTTTAGCGGTTGAGACTAGCGACAGCTCTATAACAGACATCGGCAAACTACGGCCTGGGGGCCAGATGTGGCCCGTTTGCTTTTTTAATCCGACTCTCCAAACTTGTTCAAATTATGTTATATATTTCTATTTTCATTATATTTGTGCCTTTTATCTGCAATGCCCACATTTAAGCACTTCAGCCTTTACTGACTGACTTTTACAGGTCATTTGTTTTAGTTCATATGAACGTGTCATCTATCTGCTCCTGACCCGGCCCCTGAGGCCCACAAGTCAAAATGTTCAAAATGTTTGCCCACGCCTGGGCTATAATTACATTACATGCTATCTTTGCATGAAAAACATCAGTGTGTTAATAACTACAGGACAGGCTGTTGTGATGCTGCACCGCGCCTTCTGGTGACTGCTCCTTTATATGACTCTCATTTAAATGACTGGGTCTGACCCAGTTACATCTTTGACGTGCGTCTTGACAAGTCAAAATGTCAAGACGTCTCCTGTGCCTCTCTGTGACACGTCCCCAAAAAGACCCAAATCTAGCAGGAAATCACTAGAGAACTTAGATTTTTTGGAGAGCTTCTTTAAAAAACATGGGATAAGTTCCACAGAGGAGAAAGACGATTCCAAAAAATGACAGCAGCTTTCACATCAGCAAGACGGTTCTCCTTGAAGACGGTTTAGATGGAACTACTCCATAACTTATTAATAATTGTTTCTGCAATTGAATATTATTTCAAGTTACAAACATTGTACATTGCACTGTGTGGTTTAAAAAAACAGAATCTATCAGTTTTAGTTGTTCCAAAACTCTGTTGGTGTTCTCTTGCTTTATAAAAAGGCTTTTCTTAAATGTATTTATTTTTACCTGTAACAGTTTGGACAATATATATAGAAGGTAAAAATTTTAATATTTTCTTTTTTGGTAGAATAATGATAATTTGTCACTTATTGTTGCTAACAAATCCAAGCCTATTTTCATTACTTAAGGTGGATGGATTAATCGTTCACTGAGTAGATGTTACTCAGGCGCACACTTTGGATGCTATTTGTGTCACCTACGAGCTTTTTTTTTTTCATGTTTACTTGATTCGTGCTGCTTACTGTGCAGAATTTGTTTAGTTTTATTAATTAAATTATTAAATCAAATTAAGCAAATGTTGGTTTGTTTTCTAACTCACAGCCATTTACTAAGGAATCGAGGAGGTCACTGTGCGTGTGTGTAATATACACGCATTTGTTTGTTTTTGTTTGTTATAAAGTATAGTAGTCAGTTTGTTAAGAACAGAAATCTCCGCATACAAAATGAGTTGCCACAAATCATTGCAAAATTAATTAACCCATCCCTAGTAATGAGTATGTGTTTGAGTTTGTGTGTCTGTGTGTCACCATGCCCTCACCCTGTCCCCGCTCTAATTAC
Source organism: Cynoglossus semilaevis (assembly GCF_000523025.1). Classification (NCBI taxonomy): domain Eukaryota; kingdom Metazoa; phylum Chordata; class Actinopteri; order Pleuronectiformes; family Cynoglossidae; genus Cynoglossus; species Cynoglossus semilaevis. The sequence goes on from NC_024312.1 coordinate 11,091,571, forward strand.
TGCCCTCTCTATTAAAATGCAGTCTGCCGTGACATCACTCAGCGCCGTGTTTGATGATAATCTCCACGTCTGTCTTTAACAATACCCATACAATAATACTACTACTACTAATAATAATAACAACAATATGAATTATTATTACAAATAATAATAATAATAATAATAATAATAATTGTTATTATTATTTGCTATTTACACGTTGTAATATTTTTAGTCGGACCATGAAAAAATAGTTTTGATCTATTGTAATCCATAAGTAACTCACAGCTGTCAGTGTGGGTGTGTGTGTGTTCACTGACTTTAGAGACGGTAAAACAAACAACAGTCTTCCCTGCTTTTATTTTCTTTCTTTCACTTTCTCTGAGAGCTAATCTGATTGGTGCATAAGTCATGCTGACATCAGCAAGGTTGGGAAGCTGACCTGCTTACACACACACACACACACACACTCACACACACACATGCGCACACAAAGGGCATAAGCAAACTGCTCGGTGCTCACGAGGACAGTGGATAACGGATCTCTCTTTTATCATTGCCTGACTTTGCCTGACATTTAAAAAGCCATTAACACCACACAGGTTCACTCAATAAATTACACCACAATCAGCGCTTCACGCCTCCTTTTCTGTAAGATTAGGTAAAAGACATGAGACACACCTATGTTGTATTTTCATAGCGCCGAGACACAGTTAGCGATACACTTATGCACCTATCGATCTATTGTTCTTAGTCGGCTAGATTTGGCGGCGGTGATGTCTTTAAACATCGGCAGTGAAACCCCTAGCTCAGGCATGGGCAAACTAAGGCCCGGGGGCCGGATGCAGCCCGTTCAGTTTTTCAATCCGGCCCACCAAACTTTTCCAAATTTGTATAATTTATTTATATACTTTTTCCCGCAATACCCACATTTCCCCAATAGATGGCAGAGAAAATTTGTGCCTGACTTTTACATGTCATCCTAGTTCACCCAAAAGCTCCATCTATCCAGTTCAATTTTAGGACAACTGTGGCCCGCCGGTCAAAAAGTTTGCCCACGCCTGGCCTAGCTTCTTGCTGCCCCCTCAACCACAGCCTAACCACCAGACGCCACACAAATGGACAGTACTACTGTGAGTAGTAGTACACTAAGTGCTTGCTGTCTTGGTGGTGATAATTGTCCGACCGTTCAGCCACAGGTACGTGGCTGAACTGTAAACATTAACAACATAATTGTACACTCATGAGCACTGTATTAATGTGAGACCAATAATTGTAAATCCCTCTGTTACAGCGTGAGGCGGCATTTATTGTAATGGCTGAGCTGGAGGAGAATGAAAAACAGCTAATGTGCCTAATGCAGTCACGGAGTCTGCCTGACGGAGGTGTACAGTAGCTAATGCAGCTAATGACATACGGCCCGGCGCTGTGTAGTTGGCATCTATTTCCATCCGGCAGCAGCCTGTGTGTGTGTGTGTGTGTGTGTGTGTGTGTGAGAGAGCAGCGTTGGACTAATTATACACCACTGTGTGTTTCTGTGCGTGCGAATGTGTGCTAAGCTGGGAGGCAGCAGTCACAACACAACACCTAATGTGCAGATGTTAACATGCTGAAAGTGAGTGTTTTGCTCTGATGGGCCTGCGGTGGGAGTCACGTCTATCAGTGATGTACGGCAGATTGAGATATTAGGCTGTGTTATTTAAATGTGAGTTATTGTCATTTCCCAGATGGCGAAGCACTTTCAGTGATTATCATCAGCCTTTAAAAATGTTCACAAAAGTGGATCACACACACACACACACAAAACTATCCTTAGAAGCTTTGGTTTAAAAAAGGCAGTTTGCTAAAACCACTATAACCATTTCAGACACAAATTTCAAATAAAGGTATTTAAATGGATTAATAGTTCTGGTACCAGTGGCAGCTGAGCATTCTGAGAGATTTTTGTTGTGAATATTTAGAAATGACCTAGTGATGCGTTTACAGTAGTAGTGCATGGATATGAATACTGTTAACAGCGTCAATAGTAATAGCTAAGGTCACAGAGAATTGCAATTCATTATTTGTCAAAATTGTATTTAAATCATATATACCGGGATTTCCGGACTATAAGTCACACTCTTTTTTTGTTTGTGACTTATACTCAGGTACGACTTATATATTAAAATACATAATTTTACATGTTTGTTATTTTCACACTGACAGCCACTAGAGGGCGACTTATAGTCTGGAAAATATGACTTATAGTTGGGAAAATATGGTACAGAATATATTGAAATAAATACATCTACATCTTGAATATTGCCAAAAGTCCAGAAAGTGAACTATGTTGACTTAGTGAAAGAGTTAACCTTGGCAGGTTGACTTTTAATTTTTTATTGCCAATAATTTCAAACCACAATCTGGGCGGCTAACTCCTTTTTGTCCCACCTAACAGTTATAATGATATTCTAGAGACTTGTTTCCATAACATTCCACTGTGATATTTTAATACGTGTGATGTGATGTACGTCTAGGGTGACAGCTCTGTTCTGTTAATGTGCACAGGCTGGTTTTCTTTGTTTTGGTTTTTTTAGTGTACGTTAACACAGACTTAAAGCCTGTCTTTGAAAACTTGGAGTGGATTCTTGGCAAGTACTTTGCTGAGGAGAGGAAGAGGCAGAGGCAGAGGAGGGATAGTAGTGGAGGAGAGCTAAACGATCTAAATAAAGAAGATTCAATTCTCTCTCTGTCATTATTGAAAGTGTGTTCCGCTGCAGATATGGCACTGAGAGTTTGACTCGCTCTCTCCTAATCCTTCAGGCCGCGGCCCTCGTGTCTCCAGATAGAAGGTAAGTTCCTACAGTACAGAGTGCGCGTGGCAGTAATTCTTATCACTGGTATGAACATTTCCACTGATGAGGGTGTGTTAGTGGCTCCCTCACACTGACGGAAGGTTTTATTAAGCCTTCCTCGCTTGACTTCTTTTTGTTTATCGTTCATCCTGATGCACCAGTGTGTATTCAGTTCAGTAGTACTGTACTGTATGTTGTAGTGTCTAAGCTCATCTGTGGTCTATCTCTTTGTCGCCATTCAGGCTTTTCGCCAGAAAACTTCAAACCAGGGAGAACAGTTCTTAGCAGGATCTGGGGTGACCACCTCCAAACCAACAAAATGCAGAACAAGTAGCAGGTTTCTGTGGGACATGAGGGACAGCGGCAATCAATTAAATCCAACCCTTTTTTTTTTATACCAAGTAACATGCCCATATCTCACCTTTTACCTCCACAAATCCAACAAAAACTCTAAAGTACCCAAGACCTGATGTCAAATTCAACAATTTCAATGTGAACTCCTGTGACTCCAAAACATGAAAATAAAAAGTAGAAAAAACCCAGCACCACTAAACAGATTAACTAAACTAAGACAGTGCGTGCTACAATTTCAGACTCTGCGAGTCAGCAGTTTGATTGACACACCACTCGGCCTGTTAGCTACGGCCTTATCCAAGAAGTGGCCTATCACTGCTATGGACTGCACTAATGACCGTGCCCATGGACAGCCAGGTACATAACATTATTTTTAATAAAGTTCAGGTTTTCAATTAATGACAAATGAAAAAGTGGGACAAAATCTTCCATTTGAGGACAATGGCTAAAATTGCTAAATCGGGACAAGTGGTCACTCTAGCAGGATCTGGTAAAGATGCACCACAGACAGTGGGGCGGCACTGCTATAGTACCAGGAACTCTGGTGCTGTATGTCAAAATTATTTGAGTGAAAGGACGAGAGACAGAAGGTGGAGGAGTGAAATCGGAGCACTGTGTTATAGCTGATAAAATCACAAGGACAGGAGAGAGAGAGAGAGAGAGAGAGAGAGAGAAAGGGAGAGACCACACTGGGATGGACAGAATGGGTTGGACTTAAGATGGAGAGCTTTCATGCCACTGGTGATTCAGGGCCATAGGACAGAGTGACAAGCTGCGTGGTAGAAGATGATGGACCTGAAGAGTAACCTGGTAGATTCACTGCAACAATCCAGCACCAACACTGAAGCATCTGTGCCTCCTCTCTTATCTTATCTGCACCAGCATTCAGGCAGCATGAGTTACTGACACAAGAGCATCAGTACACAGCTCCAAGAGACACGTTTAAGATATAGCACGTGCATCAGGATGAAACGATAACGTGCGCATGCAGCGTTGAAGGGAAAATTGAGACGATAAATGTCTTGCTGGGCTGTAAAAATTCATCTTTAAGAGATGTACAGTTTGTCTTTCACAAAATGATGAATTACAAGTTTAACAAAATACTTTTTGGAAAAAAAAAATATTTGTCAGTATTCTGAAATGTATGCGAAATGTAGGTATAATTCAATGTTAAACATAGGGACAGAAACAACATATTCTTGTAGCTATCCATTTTACCAATAGGTCTGACCTCAAAGGCTCCAGTGAAGCTCTAGTTCAATGTGTGTGTGTGTGTGTGTGTGAGTATGTTTCTGAGCAGCCAGTGATTTAGTCCTCGTAGTCACGGCATCCACATTGGGGCAGTGTGAGGCAGTCACTAATCCACCTGACCTTCTGCCTTATTTGTGTGCTCCACCTCCAGCACGACTGAGAGATGCCATGACCTTTATTGGCTAATTAAGAAACATATCAGAAATAACCCTGACAGAATGTGGGCATGTGCACGGGCACACACACACACACACACATTTACTGTAGCCCATGAGATTTACTAGTATTTAAAAATACAGTGATACAGGAGTTGATGATTTCATGTTTACACCTAAATTCTCATTTTGCCTAACTATAGTTCTTCTTCAACACAAAACCCCCAGATACATCGATACACGTATACTATACAGATACAACCATAACCTGAAAAATAGTATGATGATAATTTTAAATGCTCCAACAATTAACACACGCAGGTCATGTACTAGACCAGTGTTTCCTAAACTGTTTTCTGGGGACCCATATTTTAAAAGTCACAAAGCTCAAGTCAATAGACATTATTTGTAAACTCCTGGGAAACATGATGTGAGACGACCCAAAAAAACCAAACTCTTGCAGCTCACCTGAGGGCCGCGACCCAGTATTTGGGAAACAATGTACTTCTGTAGACCTGCAGCCTGTTTAAAGGAGAACCACCTGCCTTCAGCTTCCCTCACTTCAATCCACTTCAGTGTAATGATATTATGGCCTGCACTGACTTTAAACTAAAAACGAATTCTTCAAGGCTTGTTCTTGTTTTAAAGAAATCAAAAACTAATATGTTTAAATCCGATTTTTCCCCCACTCTCTTGACTGCTGAGAGGGACACCAGAGAATTTAGTCTGTCTGTAACTGACTGATTCCTCATTTTTGAAACATGAATGCGCCAGAGGTATGCAGTGAAATCAATTGAAGAAAGCACAAAAACACGTCCTGTTTCGCTATCGTCCAATGTCACAGTTAGGGGAGGGGTTGATACAACTCGATTTCAGCGTTCCCTCTGGAAATTTTGTAAAGAGACAAGTTATAACTCTAATTTTCGCTTATCTTTGATGCATGTCAAAAAGAAAAAAGAGAAAAACACAAACATGATAGAGAGTTTTACTGGGCTTCGTACGGGGAGAATCTTAAGGCATTGTTTGGTTTGGATTTACACCTTTGTTTTTTAGCAGTATAAAACTAAAAAATTAGATTGTTTATGTAGAACAAAGTGTAGATGTTTACTATAACAGCAAAGGGTTTTTCATATATTATGTGGTTACATTTAATCTGCCTCACCTGCAAATCACACAGTGTTTTTGTGAAACCAAGAATAACTGGAAAGAGAATTAAGCAGACTAGTTTGAAGAACTGAACCTCCGCAGTACTCTTTTAATGACTTCTTAGCTTCCATTAGCTACACTCTTCCATTAGACTAAAGGACTGTGTACTGCACTGTGTACTGTCGACAAACAGTCTTGAAATAAAACCATTGTTCTCATTGACTTGGCCAAAATGACACAAACGTAATATGAAGCAATTATAGCGCTGGGTTCAACGTAAAATGTTTATATTAATTAGCAGTATTGGTAGCCATGTCATAAATAAAACAGAAATGACAGCGGACCGAACATTCTACCCTGAGGAACACCACATGATATTTACATGGACAAAAAACATTATTGTTTTGTTATCATTATTATTTTTGGTCAATTCAACCGATTCATCATGAATTCAGATCATGAATTTGTGATTGAATGACGGTGATCACCAAGTAAAGATCTCAAACATTAGAAGAAGTGGAAAAGTTAACACTGAATCGGATCAATGAAAAGCAGTCGGCCAGCGACAGTATTTCGGAGACAATAGTAGTGAGAAAGCGAAGCGAACATTGCGTAATCACGATTCCTCAGCACCGGTAAGGAGGAATGAAATGACCTTTCCTAGTCATAGCTTTATTTTTTATTCAGTTGTGTTTATCTTTTTTTGTTAGTTTTAATTCAAGTTTGAATAAGCAGTCATCCAGGATCTAATCATCCATTGATTCCTAATGGGGAGAATTGTTTCAGTTTCTGAACTTTTCGGTTCACAAACGGCCTTCAGGAACAAATTAAGTTTGAAAACCAATGGTCCACTGTACCTGGTATTTGTTTATTTTCCTTTAAGATTATTGAATTAACCGCAGAAAGAGATCAGAGAAAATGTTTTAATTTCAAATGAGAAATGGAAGTATGGAATAAAATGTTGTAGGTACAGCAAGTTTCAATGAATTTGCTTCTTATTGATTGATGGGAGGACTGGGTTATTGCACAGTGACATGTACAGCTGCTATATTTCCATGGTCTGGGTATAATACTGCCTGACATTGATACTGCATGATACTCTCCTTCCTTGTCCCCGTGTGTCTTCCTGTGTGGGCTCCCTCTGGCTCTCTGTTTGTTCGTATTTACCTCGCTGGAGCGACGGTTGAAGTAGCGATTTTTTTATCCTTCCAACGTTCTAGTAAATACTCGGACAAAATGCCACATATTCTGAGGAGCTTCAGGCAAAGGTAATCCATCAGAGGGAAAACAACTCACAGACCGAGGCTTGTTCTTCTCCATAAAGAAAACCCCAAAAAACCCCAAAATACTTCAGAACAAACAGCAGCCGTCTAGTGTTTGGAGTGAAAGAATGAATGCTCTCACTGTAATTTTCTGCCTTTCTCTTTCTAAATCACCACGTCAAGAACTGTCACCAATCACTACAGTATAATCCAGCCCTGCTGGTGGAGGAAAGTCAATGAATCTGAATCTAGAGCAGCACTGCAATGGAAAGTCAGCAGTGGGTTTTTTTTTTTTTTGGGGGGGGGGGGGGGGGGGGTTGTTTTTTCACTCACGGGGCATAGCATCAGAATCAGGGATAATGTTGTATAAATATTTGATAGCGGGCTTCTGTGTGGCTGAAAGAGTGCAGCATTACAGTTGATGATTGAGGAGAACTTCGAGACATGCTTATAAACAGAGAAAAACAGCAAAGCATGCATGCAGTCAGGTGCAGTGAGGGCACGCACACACACACACACACACACACACTAATTTGTCTCCGTACACTGCATCAGGTATCACTTTCGGTGGCTGCTTGGTTTACAGATGTTGATCACATCTTGCTGAGCTTGCAATAAAAAGAGGACAGATTCTTTACATTTCTGAGGCCACTGCCACTCTCTCCCACAGACGCCGATAGAAACTGTGCAGGAACTCCCTGAACGTCTGCTAAGCCTGCAAACATTTAAAGCTCCTTTTCAAGCTTAGCTATCACACCACTAGAAAAAAAAAACACCAGCGCTTTTGTTCTAACGCTGACTCGATGTCAGAACTGTTTGAAAACAAAGACGTGAGCAGAGAATTACTTAAAAGGACCAGAAAAGATACAGAAATATTTTCTGCATCTTGCAAGTTTGCAATGTAATCCAGGGTACAATTAGTGCGTCAATCCAGCACGAGACAGAAACAAGGCCTTTTAAACAGCAGATATCAGCTGATGTGTGACATTCATTTTTGCATCGTTCCCTCTCACTTCCTCACCCACAAAATAAAAATGCCTTTTTTTTCTGTGCAATTCATTCAGTACAGCCACATATATTAAATACGAAAAATCCAGAAATATTTTCTGTGCCTGATAGCTTTTGCTGATCACTCAAAAGCAAAAAAAAACAAAAACGAAAAAAAGGCATATGCCGACTAGATTTTACACAAATGAGTTTGATAAATGCGTCAGCTCCTACGACAGTATTTCCTTTTGTTTTGATAGCTTGTCAGCGGCAACATTTCTGAGACAAATTGGCTTGCTTAGTTTTAGTGTAGCTTCAATCCTTTACTTTTGAAAAAAAAAAAAACTGTCAGTTTTGGTGCAGAGAAGGAAAGATGAGAGCGGAGATGAAGTATGAACACAAATTGGCGCAGAGGGATGAGAGGAGGATATCAGGGAGAGACTTAGATGGGAGTCGCCGAATGAAGACGAGTGTCAGTTGTGCTCCGGTCTCTGAGGTCAGTGTCTGTATCACTCGGCATCTGAAACAACAGCCACCGCCACCGTGCACCGGGGGGAATCGACCAATCTGTGCTGCCGTTCGCTATGGGCTGAAAAAAAGGGAAATCTTTTCCTTTTCTTGTTCACTTTTATATATACACGCACATGAACTCAAACAATCTCTTCTCACTCTTCATATCTGCGCGAGAAAATAGAGTTTGTTTCTTATTGTCCCCTTAGTGGTGATGTGGGGGTGTGTGTTAGGGCTTGATTGTTACTTGTTTACATAAGGGTATTAAACTGTGGCACGGTCCTATCTATCTGAGCCAGGCAGATATATTTGTGTTGTTGCTCTTTTATGCATTTGTTATTTCCAAAGAGGATTGGGATGCACCAGTGGAAGAGAGAATAGATAGCCTGCTGATATTACCCCTCCTTCTCTATCTCCCTTTTTCCTCTGAAAAACAAAACTCTTGTGTGTTTGTAAGTCTTTCTCTCACTCTCCAGCTCTTTCTCCAGCCACCTCGTGTGTGTGTGTGTGTGTGTGTGTGTATCTGCATCGGTGTGTGTGTGTGTATTCCCCTCAGATACAAAAGTGGGTAATTAATTAAAGAGAAGTGCACTTTAGTGCCATTGTCCTGTTCGACGACTCTAACAGTGCTCAGCAGAACAAGCGTTCAGCCGTATTACTGGCTAATAATAGCTAGTTGTTTCAAATGCTCCTAAATTGGAACTGTATTAGCTGAGATGAACTAAACTGAGCCAATACAAAGTGCAGGGAAAGGTTACAGTCAAGCACATGTATAAAAGCCTCTGGAAATTAATTTCCAGTCTCATATTCAACATACACACACACACACACACACTTCCCCATGAGAGGGATGGGTATTTTTTCATGCGCGTGTGTATAAAGAAAAGACAAGCGAGGTTGAATCAAAGCGCAGGACAGGACAGGAGGAGGCTCAACATTTTTACACAGACTAAAAGAGGAAATATCTTAATTCAGAGTATGATCTTAAAAAGAAATGCATACACATACACACACACACACACACACACACACACACACAGAGCGGCTCTCTTACTGTGCTGAGGAATGATAATGAGTTAAATTCTCTTTTCTTCCGACCCAAGAGCCGGAGTCCAGTCATGGCCACAGCCTCGGCTGAATCAATATCATCATCCATAATCTTTATTGTAGGATGAAACACAGCATAAATCAGCTCTAAGCCTCTTTTACACATCCGTCTTTTTTTTAGCAGATTCCAATTCCACGCAGGTCTCTCCTGGGCCTGCGACGCTCTCTTTATTTCATTGTCTTTCTTCACTCTGTATCCTGTCTCTGCAGCAGCTAGGCTTTCAAAATAAATGAATGATTATTCGAATATAAAATGACACTGACGACTGTTTTTAAAATCAGTCCAATATTGTTTCTAATCATGACTGAATTAAAGACACTGATAACATTTGTGGATTGCTTTTCTGTTTGATGACTAAAAGTCCATCTTAGGATAAGACATTTGTCATTATTTCACTCCAACATGACAGTGACATCATCACTTTCCACAACTGTCTGAATTTAAGGATATGTTCAACCAATGCATTTACTGAAAAAATTAAATAGAGGTTAAATAATAATGAAAACAAGGATCAGATACAGATGTGCGACTTCGTCACTGGAGGTGACATTGAATTTAGAAAAAAAAATTAAAGGTAGCAATGTGTAAAATCAAAGCGAGCAAAAAAAGAGTTAGTGTGTGTGTGTGTGTGTGAGAGAGAGAGAGAGAGTGAGTGTGTGGTCAAGTAATGAGGTTTGGAGAAGAAAGCTAAACCAAATCCTCTCATCAGTCTTCACTTCTTCGATATCCAATCAGCAGGCTAATTCAATACCCAATCACAGAGATAATAGCATCCATTTAAGGAGAGAACCATTGGGAACTGGCAGAGTGGACCTCAGGAGGAGAGTGGCTGGACGAACAGTTAGTGCAGAGTGTGAATGTGAACCGTTTTAAAAATCGTAACGTAAATACAAATAAGTGAGTAAAAAATAATATTGAATAAAAATGAAATGTAAACACATTTCAATTCAACTTTGTCATTTTTGCTATAAAAAAAAAAGGTGTCACTCCTTTTCCTCCAGTGCTGTGAAAAGGCTGTACAGTCACACGGGCGGCAGGAATGTTCCACTCATTTCGGTCTCACAAATCCCACCTTCCTGACATGTACTGAATAAACTGTCACAGACAATATATAGTGTCGCCATAAAGCCTACCATCAAACAGTTACTGCCACCACTGCTTCAGCCCACTGCACCAACAACACAAACAAATCACGGCGACGCGTCCCGGTGATTTCAGGTGAGCTTGTGTTTATGTGTTGCGTGTGTGTGTGATATACTGTAAAGTGGACTGCATACATACATACATTATTGTGTTTTTAAATACGATGATGCGCCACGTCGCCTTCCCTCTCACCTATAATCCCCCACCACCTCTTGTTGTCGATGCCCTCTCCCTCTAAAAGCTCTACACTGTTACCCAGGACGTGTAGTGTTTCATGGTTTCTGCAGTTTTGTGTTTCGTTATCTTAAAAGTACACAAGCATTTAAAGCTTTTTTTGGGGTGGGGGTGTAGTGCAATTTAAAGCTAGTTTAACGTCAGCGCAGGTGTCCGTCATAAACATGTAAGAGAATTGTGTTCTCAGAATGTGTTCTGCTGCTGTTTTGAGCTCTGCTTGTGCTAAAGACTAAAGTGAAAAAAATAAAAGTGCAGATTGATTCAGATCATTATACAGTGATAAATAATACTGTATCCTAAGACAAGATGTTCTCTATGTCAGGTTGAGGAGTCATCACTGTCAGAGAGAAAATAACAGAATATATAATACAGAGGTGGTCACAAACTGTCCTGATGGAGAATTTTGAGACGCTTTAACAGAAACGTTTGTGCTTTAGGAAAAAAGATATATAGAAATGTGACTGAAGCTGTAAACAATATAAAAGAACAATATAAAGAACACAACTTTTATTTGCTTCTATGTGTATATATATATAGACCAATTATTTTATCAGTGGCCCGATATTAGCATAGTATGTAACATCTGTAAGAATCAGGTGTTCATATTTCAGCTAATATTATAGAATTATTAATATGAAAAAGGAAAAACCATCAAAACAAATTTTGCATTTTTGTAATTGTGCGACAGCTAAACAACCACCTGAACATTCTTCATACCTAACAGCACATGAACAGGAGAGGAGAGAGGAGCAAACAAGTTACTGCTATAGAAACCAAAGAGTTTCTATAATGTGTGTGTGTGTGTGTGGCATCAGTGTGTTTAATTTCTGACACTTTTTTTTTTTGACATTTTAAACATTCTTATTGCTGTTGAATAACAAAACAAAGATCTAGACGGTCCACATCTGCTGCAGTCCTTTGACAGTTTTCAATGGCCGTAGAACACGGCAAGATATTTTTTTTTGGTATTGTTTTAAAAATGTGTTTCTGTTCATTTCTACTCCTCTCTCTTCTGTTGCTGTTATTTTTGTCCTGCGTCCACTGTAATGGTTTAGACCATTGCCTTTCAACGGTCTAATCAAACTCTCATTAGACAGTGAGAAACCCTGAATCATCACTTCATCTGTGTGTGTGTGTGTGTGTGTGTGTTATCCATACCGCTACAATTAGTTATGAATCTCATTTTAATCTCATTTAAATTCCTCGTATGAATCTCACATGCAAACAAACAAGCGCTGCATTTGAAATATGTCTACACACACGGCAGCAGCACACACACACACACACACTTGCTTTAATCGTTGCCGTTGTTTTAAACGTGTTATCCTAATTAATTTGTTTGGATACTCGAGACGAATCCTTCACAAATCCACACATGTTAATTAACATTTATTGTGCATTTAATAAAGCACAACAAGATAATGAAACAATTAGGGAACAACAGGCAGTTAAAATGTTCACGTAAATGTTGTAATTGTTTCTTTGTGGCTTCGCCTCGGTGAGAAAAGCTGTGTATCATTCCCTGATTTCCTGGAGCGATTTCATCTGAATTTGTAAGATCCAACTTTGATTGCTTAAAAAAATTGGGCTGACCTCAGTGCTGACATTTAACACACACAAACACAGTATATATATACGTAGAGAGACAGACAGACAGACAGACAGACAGACAGACAGACAGACAGACAGACAGACAGACAGACAGACAGACAGACAGACAGACAGACAGACAGACAGACAGACAGACAGACAGACAGACAGACAGACAGACAGACAGACAGACAGACAGACAGACGATAGATAGATAGATAGATAGATAGACAGATAGATGGATAGATAGCTTTATGTGGGTAACATGTAGCATGAAGTGTGTCCAAAATAAACAGTTGTTGGAAGCCTTTGTTCTCGGTCACAAGGTAAAATCTCCTGTGAAGAAGTTAGTTTTATGACATTTTAAAAATCTTTCCAGGGACTCATGAATCAATATGGATGGATTTTCTTTTAACGCAGGCCTCACAGTGCGCTTCTAGAGCCTAATAAATTGAATCACAGCACAACACCTTTCAAGGCAGATTTCCACTAGTATATTATAAGTACGATAAGCTGTTAATGGCGCTGTGATGCCAAACAGACAAACACACACACACACACATTCCCTTTCTCTCTGGCGTTATCACAGGAGCCAATTAGCAGGCCCCAGCTTTTTGCCTAGGCACGTGCCAGGGGACCTGTGAGGAGCCCGCAAGCCGGTAGAGGCCCCAGGCTAGCAGGAGAATTATCACTCGTTTCATCTCGTTGCCTCTTATGTGTCCTTGCATACATACATTCAATATCCGCTCAGATAGTCCCTTTTATTTTCTTTCTCTTTTCTTTCTGCACGGTTTCCAGCAGCACTTCCGAAGACACAAACAAAATCTTCACATCGTGCTCGTACTTCAGGCTAATGTGCCAGAGTGTGGCAACAAAACTGGAAAAGTCCCGAGGCAAATATGCCTGTTTGTAGTGTCTACGTATAATAAAGTATCATCACTTTACACTGTACATGCAGGACATAAGTGGAGTGTGTTTATGTTTTTGATTGCGTGCATGTGTGTTTATATGTTAGGGTGAAAATCACTGTTGAACCAGCTTTTGGTGATGCAAATATAAAAGGAAGGTTGGAGCATGTCTAATCTTTCAGCGTGTGTCTGTGTGTGTGTGTGTGTGTGTGTGTGAAATAACAGCTATATGTTCTTATTCTGACACTTCTGACACAGATAATTTTAGTCCCCTAAAGTAAGAAAATACGTTGAAAGTTGATGTTTCTTTTCATATTATGCAGCATTGTCTGTGTGTTGGGTTCCGGGTCAGAAGATTATTCTGTTTGGAGGTCCATGTCATAGAAAAGTTTGGGAACACCTGGTCTGTCCCTCTGCTACGATAAAACAAAATAAAACAAGACAAAATGTCTAATGTGATTGTGTGAATGTAAAGAAGGGAGTAAAAGAGGATGTGAAACGACAGCTAAAGTCATGGAACCGTCAGAGGGGTTAAATGGAATAAAGTGGAGAGGGGAGTGAAGGAAACAAAAGTGGAGAGAAGGAGAAAAATAGGAAGAGAAAAAGAGGAAGGTGTCTTTGTGACCTTGAAGTCAGAAAAAACAGACCAATAAGAAAGTGACCCCCCGTCCCCTCCCCGTCCGCTCCGTCCCCCCTCGCTTCCTCACTGTAACTCAGTTAACATGTCAGTCTCAGGTCACATGCTATATCTTCCTCCTAAGATCTCCAATGTCCATGAATCACTATCCTCCTCTGTCCTAACTCCACATTACAACAGTGGCTAATGCTGTGGTGTCTCTATACAGTGAACAAAGATTGACTCAGCCTCCTATTTGCAAAAACAAACATTATGGATGTTTACAGACTTTATCTACAGACGAGTTTCTATTGGAAAGTACTGGGAACTGGTCATATGGTGTCCAGCCTATCAACCCATCTCTTTCTATTTCCTTGTAGAAAAATACGGTATTTATGAATGACATTGTTTGATTGAAGTAGACATTGTCAAACAAATAGTAAACCAAATCTATTCATAATAAAAATGTAAAATGAGCTTATAAACAAGGTGTGAGCAAACTTTCTGACTCGTGGGCCACAAAAAGCAGAAGTATAATGATATTACATTACAATCGTTTAATATAAATACATTTTATAATTTGAAAGTGTTTGGCGGGCCGGATTAAAAAGCTGAACGGGCCGCATCTGGTCCCCGGCCCTTAGTTTGCCCGTACCTGTTATAAACCATATGAATACTCGCCTAGTTTTTCCTTGCAATGATTGTCGCCTCCTTGTGGCTATTTGTCGCTTTGGTTTTAGTTTCATGCCATCCCATTGAACCAAAGGCTTTGCTTCAACTCTGATATGTTCGAAGGTGAAAAACTGAGACTGAGACTGCGTTAGTTAGCGACAGGATGACGTGTCGAGGTTAAAAATAATTCACAGAGCAGGTTCCAAGTCCTTTCCTGCAAGTCCAAAGACAGGGTTTCAAATTTTGTTGATGGACAAAGCCACTTGGGTCCAATACTATGTGAAAGATCATTGTCACACACACATATATAAGTATAAGTGAGCCACTTAGAGAAACGTGAGAAAGTAAAACGCTAGCACTGATTGCAGCTTCAGAGGTCTCCACATGACGACTGTTTTATTTGATTAACTTGTCACTCTGTCTGAGCGATAACTGCAGCCCCCCAAACAGCATTATCTTCTGTTTGCTGCAAAATATGCAGAGAAACATCAATTTTTAGAATGTATTTTTTTACTTTTATCTATGCTAGGCGTAGGCTAGGTGGTTATAGTGCAATGTTAATCCTACTGCTGTTTAGGAAACTGCTACTGTTGTAAGATCAGTGAACTTGATACAATTCCAGGTCAACGGGTTTATAGGTTTATTCAGCAAAAAGAGATTTAAAATAGTATACGGGTTAAGAACATTTTCTTCCAGAACATCCATCACAAAAAAAAAAATAAAAAAATTGCAGTGTACGGCAGTATGACTGCTACATAATTATGCTCTAATATTGCCCCAGTGTAGTACTTTGAACATAAACAAAATGTATGGATTCAGAATACGGAACTTTACTGAAATAAAAGCAATATTGATGATATGTAGAGCACATACTTTAACTCATAACATACACCAGTGAAGTATTACTAAGATAAGATCACGTTCTTTTGTTGCATTTGCGACTTGTGACTTGACTTGCACTTGACTTGAGAACATCTCTGTACCTTACAATGTCCATGACAACATATAAATATATTGTAAATATATTGTGCAGAAATGTGATTAAGTTCTCTGGTCTGCAGCATTTCTCAGATGGATTAAAGGACAACATTCAACGTTCTGTGGTCCGGTCTATGTTTAGCTTGGATATGCAAAAAATGCACATAATATTTTAAGTACCTAAGGCTGATGCAAATACAGATACGCTGTCAACATAGATTGTGTGCCATTTACTACGATCCAGGATTGTCTTCTACTTGAGATGAGAAAAGAGTGACCACTTTGTAAACTTGGTTAATTGTTTTAATGCTTCACATATTATTTTCTGCTTTTTTATTGAGGCACTTTCTATCTAATCTGACGTTTTTCCTTTCCTTCCTGTTCCTCAGATGAAGAAAAGTATTTATTTTCACTTATCAAAGCCTTTTTACCCTCAAGAGAGGAAAAAAAAAATGCAGCGTTTGCAGTATTCTGTGTGTGTGTGTGTGTGTGTGTGTATGTCTATGTGCGTATTAGGAGGCTGTGGAGCAATGCTGGGGGTTATTATGAAGAGACTCTGAGATGTGACATGATATTTCTCTGATTGGGAATAAAACACTTACTTATCTTTTTAAATCAATAACATACAAGCAAACACACGCACACACACGCACGCACACACACAAAAATTACGCCAAACACTGAAAGAATGTGAAAATGTTCACCAGGCCACATGAGATCATAATCCATAATGCATAATCCAGTAAATGCATGCATGTAAACAAACACAGGCGCAAATTCACAAAGGGATTTGTAGTAATTAAATTGCAATGATCGCCCTATTTTAGCTTTCACTTTGAAGATGAAAAACCGTAGTGTTCCAGCAGAGACACAAGAAAGTAGTCCTAATAGAACATGAAAAGAACAAGTAATTATTCAGAGAGTAGTTATGAAAGGAAAACAAGAAAAATGTGACTCATGCAGGAAAAAATATTCACAAATAAACATTAACTTAAAAAAAAAAAAAGAATCAATAGTTTAGCCATGCAGTTACTGTCAGAATCGCTCGTTAGCCTGTTAGCATTTTTACTCAGTGGCTATCAATGGGTTGGGGGACGTGTATGTATTGTTTTGTAGTCTTTTATAAAAATGCGTTTTCATAATTTGACACACAAGTCACACGTTTAACCATTTAACTTAAACATTTCCTTAAATATCCAAGCCACAAACACAGCGTCTCAAGTATCAGAGTAACCTTCCACCTGGCAGGCTAGAATGCTATTAAAAAGATGAAAATCTGGTTGACATGTCAAGCCCTGTACTAACTACAGACCACAAGGTAACCAATGGGAAACAGCTTTTAGGAAACACCACAATACCCTGAGGTCCCTCAAGGCTCAATTCTAGGACCGGTATTTCTTTAACATTTTTAACATTTTTTTTAACCAACACAATTACGGAATGGTTAATTGAATTAATTAGGTCAAAACACGGATGGCTCACAAGCTTTCACAATTAATCACAGACAAAACTTGAGTTTTTATAATTGCTACAATTGCCCAGAGAGAAGCTGGATTTGACGAGGTTTTATCTAGTGAAAACATATTATGTCACTAATTACACCTTTTAGGCATTTCTACATCCTTTAACTCCGCTACTCAAAGTGCCTTTTATTGTTTTTGAAAAAATAATATAGCAGAAATTCATACTACCCATTCAGCCCTGTTAGATCTACTGGAGCAGTGTTTGGAAATTCAGCTTTCATTGTTTGTCATCCTCATTTTTGAAAAACTCTACCAGAGGATCTGAGAAGATCTCAAACACTGAACTTCCTTGAATGATTTCGCAAAATCTACTGATTTATCTGATATTTTACAATATTTTTTTATTTCAATCTTAAAGTAAACAAAAACAAAAAACAATTTGTGCTTCTTATTCTCAACTATGTGGGTGCTTTTCGAGCCCTCTTCCAGTCCATTTGCAAAACAAGCGAATGCCTGAGATTTACCACTTGTTAACATGAAACCAAAGCAAAATACACAAGCTCCCTCCAATCTAGATAAAGCAGCAAATGTTTCCATTTTCTCAAAAATGGCGTCGTAATGACTTCATAGAGTAAACTAAAAGAATGCAAACACATAATCTGGGACATGATTATATAATTGTTAAAAATGAACTTCCTGTTGTAATTCTATCCCTTTCCTGGCCTTGGAACCAGCGGAGGACGCAAATACGTGTATCCTCAGTGGCTGGCATCGATATTCAGTGTCAATGCTGTGACACAAGACACATGGAACGGATGATTCTTGAATTCTAGGCAAAATAAAGTATACAAAAATACTCATACATTTCTTCAGCCATTTTTTGTGCTATACCGAAGAGAAGAAGAAAAGAAAAATAAAACCAGAGCTTTTTTTATCCGTTTACTTATTTAATCTTAATTTATTATGTTTGTGCGCTGAAAACCGTAGTGCAACTCCGACCAGTGTGTAGAAGACCCTATCTCTGTGTCACTGTGTGCAGTATGCCAGCATGCGGTGGCGGCGGTGGTTGCGACGGCCAGTCACGAGCCAGCAGTGACTGCAGTAGATGGGTTAGTGCTGCCTATAAGTCACATTGTAAAGACACTGTTAGTTAGTTAGTGACCCCTGTCTCGAGTGAATTAAAGTTTAGAAAGCTGTAAAAGAAACCACAGCCCTGCTCCTCCTCCCAATTCATCTTCCCTTCTTCTCTTCTTATCTTTTTGTAGCCCATTAGAATCAGGCTTTTTTTTTGTCTCCTGCTTTTTATTTTATCATAACTCTTTAAACATCTTTTTAGTGGCTGGGCAGGAAGAGTAGCTGCTATAACAAAAATACTGATCCAACCTCTGCAATTAAAACACACATCTATATTAACATTTTTGGAAATAAAAAAAATCTAATTATATTTTCTATTACAACATGTCTGTCACTCAATGAAAATACATAGGGAGCACTCTAGTTTATTTCAGTACTGTTTGCTAACTGAAATAGCAGCACACAGAGCAGCCGGTGTGTTTGCTCTCCTGTTTAGACTGAGGGGAAATCCATTGGCAGGAAGCAGAGGAGAAAAAAAAATGAACTGATGGCTGTGCACGGACAGTCTCTGCATCTCTTTTTTACCTCTTGACACAAATGCAATTGCTTGTCCGGGCATGCACACAGCTGCACACATGAGCATCTCTATCAGTAAATAAAGCAGTGCAGTCAGGTCACAATCACAATAAAGCAAACAAATGACCACCATCTGTCTCCTTGTCTCTGCCAGTGGAAGTCAATGAGCCTTACTGGTAACAGTTCATAATACGGGTCCTGACCACAATAACATTCAACGACACCTTTCCAAATGGCCAAAGAGTGAACCCCCCTGGCTGAAGTCCTGGCTGTTTATTATTCCTCTTCCACTTTCTTAGCACTCTGTCATTTCCTCTCTGCCACGTTACATCCTTTTTTTTTTTCCCTCTTCCTGTACGAGAGTGATTTATCAGCCCCACTTGCTGGCAGTGGTTAATGTTGTCATGTGACCGCAACTTGACTGCATGTGATAAATTCAGCCTGAGAAATTAAACCGTGCGTTGCAAAGCAAACACGCACACTGCTTGCGTTGCGTCTGCACCACGTGGCGTACAAAAATAGAATGGATCTAATAAAAGGGTTTGCTTTAAAAACAAACATCTCGGAACACCTAAAGTCCAGCGGTGTCCTGATAAATGGTGTCCACCAAAGTGAGGCAAAGGACAAGCAAAAAGGAGCAATCAATACTGATAGTAAAAGAGAGTAGAAATTGAATGGTATATCTTTTGTTAAAACACACACACACACACACACACCCTGAGTGTCTTCAGCAGCAGCACACTGACTGAAGGTCCTGCAGTGCTGAGTTCATGCATGTGATTGTTACATGGAGCCAGTTTTCCACCAGTGACCTTTTTATTCACCACACCACACATTGTTAAAATAATGAATGAGTGCATTTCAGCCGGAGCTACTTCACAGTGATGTGTTGAACACAACCAAGGTACTTCTACAGGAAGCAGTGGATGTTGCAGAAATGACAACAAAACTGCACGAAGACTAAAACCGCAGCATTTGACTGTGTGGAGAACACACACGTACCAACACGCAGTCAAGTACGACGCTAAATCACAAGGTAAATGTACAGTACATTTTCAAATGGGTCAGATTTCGTAACAGATTTCGTAACTATAACTACAACGTATCAAAACAGTTCTCTCAATAGGTCCCTCTATTACTGTCAACCGAAACCCGTTAAAATGATTATAATTACTATTAAAGCAACATTAAAACAGGTTGTGACCAAGTGTGAAAGACACCAAGGCACACGAGTCAAACTCATACTAAATATATTTGGCCCACGAGATTATATCAAATGTGTACTAGAGTTGGCCCACCAGTATAAAGCCCCTGTATACTGGCAGGATTTGTAGTATTAGTGGTGTATACGCTGTTATAGCACATACATTTTGGTTGTTTTGGTTGTTTGTTTTTTTTTGCTGTTGGCCTGTGAAAAAAGATTTCGACTAAAAAAGAACTCAAAAGGCCACAGATAAAGAGACATAATATGAAACAAATACTACTGATGTGTGTTTATAATATTAAGCTTTGGCTGTTTCCATTGGGAAAAAAATTCTACATCTCATATCTGGAGAGAAGGGAAAACATGCGCAACTGACGTCAGTTTGTTGGCCTGCGACTTTGTCCCAGTTTTTAATTTTGGCCCACTGTGAATTTGAGTTTGACACTCCTGACCTAAGGAGATAAATTCCTCCGATTAAAGACATGAATGAAGGAGCGTGGCTAAGAGAAGGTGACGACACATACAGTATCCTTCAGTTGCTCACAAACTAAGATCTTCACTTTCTGGTTAATAATATTAAATATTTAATAATACTAAATATTTTACCCTATAGAGTAGCACTGATGATGAATTTACTTGTGGACAAAATGACACAAAGACATGAACTACGTGCACACCTGCCTCATTTATATTTCCTGTCTTGTTCTGCTAGGTTGCATTTTGCATATATAAATACCTGGTAATGAACAGATATGACAGCGGAGTGACTTCGGCACCTTTGCGTTTTTCCTCTCTCTCTCCTCCTATATTTATTTGTCTGTATTAGTAAGCTCCTTCACGGCACTAAAAATTAATGTCACCCAGCAGAAAATAGATGCTAAAAGCTAAAATTCAGCACTTTCTCTGCAGCCCGGTTATTTATCAAGCTAACAAGGAGACGATGCATCCCGTTTCAGCCTGGCCCAGGAAACATGTTCCATTAAAGCCCACAGCCAGCGTTAGAGTGCCAGGTAATAAAAGACAGGGTGTTGAATGGGAAGGATGGACAGGACTCGATGCAGAGACACCAGAAGACACATTTATCTTAAGGACAATGGATGAACTTAGGCAGATACTTAAAACTCAGAGGTAAAGAAAAAGAGCACATTTTGTGTGCCTGTGTGTGTGTGTTTCACGTGTGTATATAAAGTGCTTATTTGCTGGAAGCTATAAAGACAATCCTTAAGGGGATACAGGAGACGCAGTTCAGAGCTTTAAATAAATCATAGGTTGCTTAGCATCAATGTTCTCTTTAGGAGAGAACTTTTTGAAACACATCCAAAGGACTGTTAATGCTGTGGCATGTTAACGTCTCTGTAGCTAATGCCAGAGTGCTGACATTCAATTAGACACCAGGTGCAATGCAAAGCAGCTAGCAGTGAGCAGTCACTGCATGGTAAGTGTGTGTGCGTGTGGGTGTTGGTGTCTGTCTGTTTTAAACAAAATGTAAGATGTCATTTTTATATTTTTAGACTAAATGATAAGTGAGTCGATTTTAATTTTGGGTTGGCTCGAGACCTGACTTTTCAGTTATTTGCAAAAAAATAAAGAAAAACCCAAAACATCCAGTTAGTTTATGATTCCAAATTGAACAGGGGTTAATCTCTGGTTATTTAAAAAAAATAGAATTAGAAGAATAAGAAGTAAGAATAAATGATACTTCTGCCGTCATTTGGATTCCTTGGATCGAGGAATGATGGCTGTGTTATACTCCAGTCGATAGCAGCACAGCCCAGAGTTAAACTGTGCAGCTGCAAGTGAAGTTTCTGCCTCAGCCAAGGACAGCGAACTGGGAATGGAGTAAATCGGAATTTTGCTCCACCCATAGACAGATGTTGTGTTTTTGCATTTTTTCGAGTGATTTTGTTAATTTTATTTTTAAATATCATTTAAGGTTGGCTGTTTATTGACTGTGATGATGTTATGATGTAATGTTATGACATTAATATTATATATGTATGTTTTCTCACCTCAGTACCCTGCCTGACATTCATCTAAAAAGGGAAAGATTACGACCCCTGTCCGTGCACATCTATATACTGAATGATCGTCACCGTTAGACGAGTTTGGGAGGGGAAGGTGGAGAAGGGACGGTGTGGGATACTGAGAGAAAGACAGAAAATCCTGCTTCGTTCTGAGCCTCCCTCCAACATGTCCTCCTCTTGTGTTTTGTTTTGTTGCCCCATAATTCCCCGCTGCCCTCTATCAAACACATGCACAACCACAGTCGCCTGTATTCCGTCCAAACAATCACAACCTACTATTTATGACATGAAAGATTTGTCATATACATATATAGTTAGTCAAAAGTAAAAACAATGGCAAGAAATAAAATGCATATTCGTTGCAAAATGAACGCGTGCCTCGCAGTGCAAACTACACGGAGAAAAGAGGAGTTTTCTGTCTGCTGCAGAGTAAAATTAGCTGCTGCTGATTCAGTACTTTCCTCCGTCCAGACTCTCAGCCATACAGTGTAAATCCTGAGGTGTCCAAAAAACGTCCCCTACAGTGTGTGTGTGTGTGTGTTTGTGCGTGCATGTGCACGCCTCCACGCATGGTCCGGGGGTTAGAGATGGAGGGTTGTATTACAGTGGTGATGAGTCGCCTGGCTGCGAGGCTGATATCTCAGCAGCACCCAGCATTGACCAGGCCCTTTAAATAAAGCCTTCGATCCTCCAACAACAGGGAAGGTCACTGCCTGCCTTTGGTTACCCTGCCTGTCTGTCTGCATCCATGACCAAGGAGTCCTCTCGTACTCCCACCATCCCCTTCTGCCCTCCCCTTGTCTCCTCACTGTTTCCTCACCCCTGGTGTTCCTGTCTGAATTTAAATCCATCGCTCCTTTCTTTACTCTAACACTAATGACACCTACCCTTACTCTCTCCACAGTCTCTATTCCATCAAACTAGTCCTCACTTTTTTCTGGAATGCTCCACTGCTGCCCTCTGCAATTCTTCATCTGTCTATCATGTTAGGCAGAAATAACATTTTTTTAAAAAGTATGTTCTATTTTGTACCCGTGGAGAGAGACAGAGAGAGAGCTGGGAGAGTTTAAAAATGTCACGGGGGTAGGGGAGGTTCAGGACAGAGAGCAAAGGTTTTTGGATCTCGTCCCATGAGCTGTATGTGTGTGTCAATCAAGTACCACTGTCAGGGTCCTGTCACGGTCCCCGACAAAACAAAATCACATGCAGTAAATATTGAAGAGAGTGGAGTTGGTAAAAGTAAATGGAGCGAATACTAAAGACTGTGGTGCAGACGACGTCAACAGTAACATACGGTTGGAGGTTTTTAGACAAATGCAGGCTATGCTGTTTTATATCAAATGTGGTCTGATTTATAAAAAAAAAAGAAAATAAATAATAAGTATAGTATTTGGTTGTTTTTAAATCATTTTAAACAGGAAAAAGAACTGGAAAAGACTATTTTAATTAGTTAAATTTTACAAACAAGCTAAATATACTTATAAATTTAAACTAAAACATGATTACATATTTTAATATTTTATATTTTACATATTACATATTTTATTGTGCAAATCTTATAATATGTAATATTTATATAGTTGCTTTTGTGTAAACTTTTGGTAAATCCTTGCTGTAGATTCTTGTAATATTTACTTTTCAATTGAACATGTCCCTCAAACATTTTGACAGGAAGAGTGTATTAAATGGAAATTGTTAAACCAAGTGTTATTGAGTGAGGGAACGGCATGGTTACCTGAGACTTCGGGGTGGGGAGACGGGGAATTCATGGATCTCCATCACAGATGGAGGAATTTTCTTGATGTCCTACGAAAACAAAACAAAACAAAATTAGAACACACTGTGAGGCAGAGTAAATCTAAATATAAAGTATGATTTCAGTGAAAAAAAAACTTAAAATATCTAGCGTAGTTATTTAATTATATTGTACCCTGCATACTGTACATCAAAAAGTATTTTACCCTATATATATATATATATATAAAGTATATATTATGCATGTACACAAAGTATTGAGGGACAGAAGAGCAGCAGTATGCAGAGATCAGATAATCAGAGATCATCATAATTTAATAAGCACAAAAACTGCCTAATTTCATATACATATATATATATATATATATACAAATATATAACCATATTGTTTTTAGCAAAATCCTAGTCAGAATGAAAACACCACATCTGTGTGTACCTTATGTGATGTAGGTGTAGCCTTGTCTAAGTGTATGGGATCATATACATACATGTGAGAACAGCATATATGACATGTATACTGTATGAACTCATGTCTGGGATGACTGTGGATAAAGAAAACATGGTTTCAGGAGCAGGTGACAAATCACCCTGAAAAAAAAAAGTGCATCGGGCTTTGCTGGAGGAAATTGTGGTGGAAGGAGCTGCAAACTATAACAAATGCCCCCTCGATCCATCTTTAATCAACAATGAGACCCATTCATTTCTCCTGTAATCCAATTCACACCAGGTCCAAAAGGACTCTAATCCATTCAGCTATGCAGAAGCTCTCATTGACAGACCTACAGCAAAGAGGAGGCTGCAGCAGCAGCTTCACCTGAAAAACACCCTGACACATTAACACAGGCGAACTGCCCGCTGTGCTCACTCTCCGTGAAGATTTACAGTTTCACACTCTCACGCTTATAGGGGAAAAACAAACACAGAGAGCATGATAAACACTCGGGGAGGCACACGAGCACGCAGACACACAAACTAACACACACACACACACTTCATGTCTGCATAGGTCAACTCTGTGTGCCCTGCCGCTAAGTCAAACACACACGCGGCCTGTTACGGGGTGGTAAGTGAGGTCCATGTGCATTTGGATGCTTTCGGCAGCAGTGTGCGGGGTCAAAGCCTTCCCCAGGTACAAATGAAAGCCAGTGAAGAGACGTTGCAAGAGCTGAACAACACTATGGGTCACCTTGCCTGACAAAGAGATCAATGTCTGTTTGACTGGCTGGAGAGAGGGAGAGAGGTAGAGAGAGGGGGGAGGGAGGGTGAATTACCTATTGAGATGCAGGTAAAATACACAAGTCCGGCTCAGGTCCAACTGCATCCTTCATGACACAAAGCTATGCTTGCATGCACGTTGACACCCGTGCATCTTTTTTTACAAACTACATCTTTATCTACAATGACAAACAAAAAACAAAAAAAACAAAGACACCTTGAAACCAAACTTCAATTGAAACACCAACACAGCTTTGACCGTGTTAATCTCTGAGTGAGAACTGCGTTTATTTCGATTCTAACAGCTTCATTTTCCCCTGCTGCCCTTCGGTTATGTATCCTGGGAACGACGTCTTAGACAAACCACTCATGATTAAGTCCTGTAGAATCTAAATTAGTGACATCATGTGCTCGAAAAACAAGTCAGCGCTGTCGGTCAAGACTAAGACCTTCATTTACATTATCTGTTTACAAAGAAATGAATGTGTAAAAAAGCATATAGGAGGTTGAAGCAGAACTTGGTCACAGCTGCTGCATTCTCACAAACATGTTTAGCAGCGAAATGAGTGGGCACGTGGGGTACGTTTGGAACAAGTGACAGATAACTCAGGACACTGGAGGACAGAGGAAGAGACAGAGGCATGGGGAGAGGAAGAAGAAGAATGTTGATGACTTAAAGTTTCCTAAAAGTACTTTTTTTTGGGTGGCGTGATGCAGATGCCGACGGATGTTGAAATTGTTACTTCTGAGAGTGAATGCCTCCCACACACAAAGTGGAAACATATATATATATAACATTTAAATAAAAATGTAATAAGTGATCTATCTAGTATTTGAAAGTGCACCTGTTGCTGTTCATGCGCTGTCAATATTTTTATATAATTTATTTATTTTTTTTCATTTAAAGCACAGCATGTATACTTTCTCATCAGCAAGATACTGCTGTGTACACAACGTGTATATTCCCTTATTATTTCTGAAGTATGAAGGAGGCGTATATGCCAATGATTCACGTGCCAATACTGATGAATGTCAGACTGATTTCCCATACTTGACCTGGACAATAGAGTCTAATATTATGACAGCAGACAACTGCATTATCTCTAATAATCTAATCACTGAACAGCCTGGAAAAGGATTACAGTACAGAAGTCAATATACCAGGGGTGCAGAATAGAATTACAGCTCGTATCGATGAGATTAATAATGCACTGTCTGTATTATTAATGCGCACCATTCCTCAGTCTTTACAAATGAGGCCGAAACAGCAGAACAGCAGTGTGTGGAGAGAAGTGAGAAGGAAATGCTGAAGTGTTACTTCCTTTGCCTTTTGTCCTCCTTTAACATAGGAAGCGAACCCCCCCACACACACACACCCACCCCCTCCCCTCGGCACACTGGTGTCTATACAAGTCGGAGGACACACAGAATAATTTATATCTGCCCTTTAATGTATATTTAATATTGCTAAATATAAGGAAGCACAAACAGTACTGTAGATACACACGGAAGCATCGTGAATCCCAGCTGTAGTCTCAGGGTAAAAGTACAACATAAATACCACTGCCCTGGAAATAATCATATAGGATCTGAAGACACTATATTAACCTTATCAGGTATGACGATCTCAAATTAGTGGACTCATGCCCACTAAATGCCCTCTCCCCTCAGTTAGGACGCATCTCTAATCTTATCGGAAAGCACTGATAGTCAGCCAGCGCCCGTCTCTCTCTCTCTCTCTCTCTCTCTGTCTGTCTCTTACTCATCCCAGTTTATCCATATAAGTCACTGGACTTACATGAGCCAAGTCACTGCGTGTGTCTGGGACACTTTCTTTGTCGACCGCTTTCAACAAGTCCATGTTTTGTTCTGATTCTTCTGTATCTGATATACCTTACTCATGAGGGTGTCTAAAAACAGCCCCAAAGGCTAGCACTCAAAGTGTCAAAGGTCACAAGGGGGGCGGGGGGGGGTGTCGCGGTGCCCTCATCCCACACATAAAACCACACAGATGTGCAGCAGCAGCACAGTGGTGGCAGTGACTTTGTAAGGCACTTCTTCCAGACACTGTGGCTCAACCACAAACTGACGCACACAACTAGGTAGAGAGGAGCAGCAGGAGCTGCAGGAGCTGCAGGAGCAGCAGGAGCAGCAGGAGCTGCAGGAGCTGCCACTCACTATCACTTCCAACCAATCACTCGCTGTTCTCTCAGCATCCTAACGTCAAAAACAAACATATGAAATAGTTTACACACATATAGATTGACACAAAATGTGTCGCACAACACTGAATCTTAAAAACAGCATAAAAAAATCAAGGCAGGATTTAAATTATTATTAAAATAAATAGTTATGCACGATCACCTTTTTTTTTTGGCTTTATTTGTGCTCGATTTGGGAAAGGAAACTGTTCACAAATGACCTTGGACAAGTGAAAATCCTCCGAGTGAAAAGTTCAAGTTTACTCTTAAATCAATCATTAACTCTCACGACAGACGCCGTGCGTTTATTACGCCTCGAGTGAGCAACGGGGGAAAAACAGATAAAAAGTTTTTGAAACCCGAATCAATTTCATGCTATTTCCAGAGCGTTTTAAGTTGAAGTGGGTGTACGCCACAGGTCGTCTCGGCCCGTTTTCATTGTATTAAAAATAAAAGTGTGGAAAGAATAAACATCAACAAGTGACACGGTGTTCAGAATTATATTAATCAAGTTAAGAAATCCCATATTTCTTCCAGCCTGTCATTTAGGAGCTTGATATTGTAACTTCAACAATTAAGTAAATCAATAAATTAAAAAGAGCTGTTGTGTATATTCGTGATGTCACAGCTTATGTCTGTAATTTATTTTCCAATTTCGATTGTTCAGGTGCGTGCATTTTATCGCGTTAAGGACACGGTGACAGACAAATGACGTGCAAATATAAAGGGGAAAAATAAACATTTTAAGTTTCGATTTATGAAGATTTATTGGTTAATGGTTTATTTATCAACGTCATGTTTGTCGACTGTTGAACGAAATAGTTCCTGAAGCGTCATCACAAAATGCGCGCAGCCGCTGGATTTATTTTGCATTATTATTATTTTTATTATTATTATTTTTATTAATGGTGATGGTAATAACATTATTATGATTTACCAAATAAAACTACATGGTGTTTAGCGTACATTGTTTGCATTTGCTTAAACGAAAAGGAAACAATTTTTGCAGAAAGAATAAATGATGTGTTGCGTGTTTTTGTTTCCGGAACCAAAGAATAATAAATAATAATAATAATGTTTTAAAAAGCCCCGTAATCGTGAACCGCACATTATCATTAAATACACAATCTTTGCTTACATGCGTGGATAGGTATCAATCATTAATAGATTTTAAAAAAGGGATTTTATTAGGGAATTTCTATTCGAAAGTTCTAGAACAAGCATGTAAAGTCTGCGCTTGCAAGTTTTAGAAAAGCAAAATGTCCGAGGTTTATTTTTTTAACACAACTTTACAAAAAAAAGTGATGCGACAAAATGGTAAAAAATACAATCCTCATTCATTTTACACAAATTTACAACAAAAAAAACTTTTAATGAAAACTGAACCAAAGACAGTCCGTACACGACCAGCATGACTGACTTCACATCGTGGTCACAGTCCGTTTCACATCGATTTCCAAACTTAACCGTGTTTGGCTCCTGGTCCACACACTACACACACACACGATGTGATGATGTGAAAATGAGGAAACTCCAATTAAAACGAAAACGAGGGGAGAGAAAAAGAAACAACGTGACAATAACATGAACTCTACAGCATGTCCCTGGAAGCTGTTATATTTTTACAAAAACAACAGTTTGGTGTGAGGCTGGACGAGCAGCAGCTGAAGTCAGGTGTTTTAACATTCTAATTAGTTCTAAAAAGTCTTTTAGTGTTTGTTTCTAGTTAATTCGTTTGTCAGAGTCATTTTAAACCTGTTTTTGAAGAAAGCTATATTTTATCAAACACACCGAAACTCACTCGTAAACAAGAATGGCTTTAGTAAAAACAAAAAACTAAAAATGCCAATGGCGCACAACCAAATGTAGCGCGGAAATTTAAAGTTCTTTTCTCTTTCTCTCTTTTTTTTCAGTGAGGGTCGAGAAGTAAAAACTTTTCAGCGCCAAGACTCACATGAAAAACTCCGGAGATGAGGGGTTGTTGTCGCTGCTGGAGCCGGCGTTTTCTCTGAAGCCGGTGCTGATCAGCTTCTCATACTTCTCCTTGTAGACATCCCTCTCCCTGGCCAGCCGGGAGATCTCCTGCTTGAGGTGGTCCACCTGCTGCATCAGCTGCGTCTTCTCCCCCTCCAGGACGTGCCGCTGCTGGACGCGCTTGTAGCGGCAAGACTGGGCATAGCCCCTGTTCTTTAGTGTCCTCCTCTTCTGTTTCAAACGGATCACCTCTTCCTTGCTCACCCCCCGCAGCTGCCGGTTCAACTCCCGAACCGACATGGTCACTAGCTGCTCGTCCGAGAAGCGGTCCTCCAAGCGCAAGTGCTGGTGGTTTCCCCCCGCGCTACTGCCGGACTGAGAACCGGAGGACGGATGGTGTGAGCCCGAGTGGTGGTGGTGATGATGGTGATGGTGGTGGTGGGGTGTCCCGTTCTGAGCTGCGGCTGCGGCGATGACCGCGGACACCACGGCGGCCGCTGAACCCCTCTCGTCCCCCGCCCCCACTACACACACACACGATGTGATGATGTGAAAATGAGGAAACTCCAATTAAAACGAAAACGAGGGGAGAGAAAAAGAAACAACGTGACAATAACATGAACTCTACAGCATGTCCCTGGAAGCTGTTATATTTTTACAAAAACAACAGTTTGGTGTGAGGCTGGACGAGCAGCAGCTGAAGTCAGGTGTTTTAACGTTCTAATTAGTCAAAGTCTTTTAGTGTTTGTTTCTAGTTAATTCGTTTGTCAGAGTCATTTTAAACCTGTTTTTGAAGAAAGCTATATTTTATCAAACACACCGAAACTCACTCGTAAACAAGAATGGCTTTAGTAAAAACAAAAAACTAAAAATGCCAATGGCGCACAACCAAATGTAGCGCGGAAATTTAAAGTTCTTTTCTCTTTCTCTCTTTTTTTTCAGTGAGGGTCGAGAAGTAAAAACTTTTCAGCGCCAAGACTCACATGAAAAACTCCGGAGATGAGGGGTTGTTGTCGCTGCTGGAGCCGGCGTTTTCTCTGAAGCCGGTGCTGATCAGCTTCTCATACTTCTCCTTGTAGACATCCCTCTCCCTGGCCAGCCGGGAGATCTCCTGCTTGAGGTGGTCCACCTGCTGCATCAGCTGCGTCTTCTCCCCCTCCAGGACGTGCCGCTGCTGGACGCGCTTGTAGCGGCAAGACTGGGCATAGCCCCTGTTCTTTAGTGTCCTCCTCTTCTGTTTCAAACGGATCACCTCTTCCTTGCTCACCCCCCGCAGCTGCCGGTTCAACTCCCGAACCGACATGGTCACTAGCTGCTCGTCCGAGAAGCGGTCCTCCAAGCGCAAGTGCTGGTGGTTTCCCCCCGCGCTACTGCCGGACTGAGAACCGGAGGACGGATGGTGTGAGCCCGAGTGGTGGTGGTGATGATGGTGATGGTGGTGGTGGGGTGTCCCGTTCTGAGCTGCGGCTGCGGCGATGACCGCGGACACCACGGCGGCCGCTGAACCCATCTCGTCCCCGGCCACTGCGCCGCCTGCGCCGCCTGCGCCGCTGAACTGCTGCCCCCTGGCATAGCCGTCGAAGGTCTGGAGCTGATGATTGCTGCTGATCAGCGCCTCTACGGCGTCCTCCGGGCTAAAGCCCAGAGCCTCGGGATTCAACTGCTGTTGGTACCCGGTCATCCAGTAGAAATCCTCCAAGTTCGCCTTCTGTTCGCTCCCTGATCCCGGGCTGGGCGCCGAGAAACTAGGAGAGGGGGGAACCGAGCTGCAAGGCGTGCTCATCGGGGTGGAAGATAGGGATCCCCCGGCGACCACGCGATTGCACTGGTTGATGCTGCGATCGGACTCCACCGGCTCCTTTTTCACTTCAAACTTCATCAGATCGAAGTCATTAACATATTCCATGGCCAGGGGACTAGTGGGCAGGTCGGAGTTGCTCATTGCCAGTTCTGATGCCATCCTCTTGCTGTTGACAGTCCTCCAAAGGGGGTGAGGAGCACCTGTCAAAGTGGGCTGTTGAGACACGCACTGAGCCAGCTTGATTTCTTTTTTTTATTTTCTTCAAAACCGAGGGAAAAGTGGATTCTCCCGCACGAAGTGCGCAGCGCAGCGTCCGCTTTTGTGTGCGTTGATAAGTTGTTGTTTTTTTTTTCTTCTTCTTCTTCAGTCTGTGTTGCACAGACGCATTGGACTGCGCTCTCTTCCTCCCTCTCTCCCAGCGTGCGTGTGTCTGAGCGCCGCTCTCTCTGTTTCTACCATTTAACACTTCACGGCTCCTTTTAGGGTTAGTGCGCCAATTTGAGGAGGCTCACGTATGTGTCTCGGGCAAACAGTTGCCTCGTGGAGAAAAGGTGGAATAAAATGTCCACCCGAGGATTTTTTTTAATGGATCAGTCAACCGACGAGTTAAAAAGCATTGCTTAGTTTTATAGGCGCCCTGACGTCAGAACAGAAACATAAAATTGACCAGGACTCAGCCAATGAGCGGCTCAGTCTGCATTCTTTATTAGCATAATAGTGCAGATACCAAAGTTTTCTGAACCGCCAACCTACCAGTGTGACACCAGACAGTTATACATTGGCAACGAACCCACCCCCACAAATACATTATATATATAAAATATACGATATAATATATACGTAAATATATAAACATACAATATATCTATGTATGTGTGTGTGTTTTAAATTTTACATGCAAATGTGTGGTTTTCCAAATACATGCCAAACCCTTTTTTGTTTTTACTTTCACTTATTTAAACCAAAGTAATTTAAATATATATATCTCTCACAGTAAATATAAAGCATGTATGCGCAGGAGACGACAGAAGGCGTTATGAACATTCACGTGATATTCACTCAGAGTTCTGTACATCAGCAGAAACAGAGCGGCACAGACAAAGCAGCAGGGTCAAGGTGTTGGAGCAGAGCAAAGCCAAGCGGTCGAATCCAAAGACATACAGCACTTAGCAAACCCAATGTCGCCACCTGTCGGTCTAAAACACAACTCTCACGTGCGCGTGCATCAGTGATGAGGGTGAATGAGAGAAATGATTTTCTAACTGTGGTACTTTCGGAGATAGTTTGCTGAAAGTAGAAGCACATTTCTTCTCACCGTGATCTACCACGTCTACCGCTGAAGCTGGGTGTACATCTGTGTAATTTACTCTCATTACAGACGATTTTCTGTGTGTAATTGTCTGTTTAAAAACTCTGCTGAGGAGTAAAATACATAGTACAGAATTTCTTTGTTTTATTTATAGTTAGTATATTATATAGTATATTATAGTTTTTAACAACGTCTTTTTTAAGTTAGAGTTTTATAAATAAGCTTTAATTATAATAATTCAAATGTGAACTATTTCAACTGGTCAATATGCATTGACAACACTCATGTTAGAAGTTAGAAGTGTCTCTGATGCTCACTCTGTCTTTTCCAGCCCGTCCCTCAGGACTGATGACACAGAAGAACAAACAATAAGAAGCACTGTACACAGAGGAGCTGGGAGTACATAAGAGAACTCTCTACTGAACAAATCACACGGGAAAGCATTAGAAAACTACAAAGCCCGCCAGCAGATAATCCAACTCCCTGGTGTCCTAAGACAAGTAAATATTCTCTGGGTCCCTGTAACTGTTCACGGGGACTCGACATTAAACAGGGAGGATAAACATCGTGTTTTATTCATTAGAACTCACAAAAGAGACTCTCTCTGATGCTTTTGAATAAACGTTAAATACACACGGTTGTCCCATCTGTGCTAAAATGACTCACTGGGTAAACTCCTGTTTGATTGTGGGCAGAATTTCCATTCAGTAGAATCACTTTCCTACGGCTAAAACGCAGTTGATTTGTAACATGTAACATGTTTAAAATAATGGGCGCAAAATGAATGCCATGGATTTGAAGCTGGACAATATGTTTAAAATAATGGGCACAAAATGAATGCCATGGATTTGAAGCTGTATGACTAATGCTAAGCAAAATGCATTAAAAAAAAACTGTAATAATTCACAGCTGTGTTGAATGGCAATTTTAAAAACAAATAAAATGTGTTTGAAATGTGTTGAATAAATAACATCATTTATAAAAGGGAAAACCATCTTTCCCCTTTTCTTTCTGCTGCTGTCCTATTTCACATCACTACTTACAACTGCCTCCATCCACTTCAACTTACCTGCACCATCTTTATCACCCCTTTCTGCACAGTCCACAATTTTGGATGGTTTATTCTAGGAACTTGAACTCATCCACGTACCCCCCCCCCTCCTGCAGGTTTGCCTTTTAACATGTGTGACTCATTCACCAAAGGAAGGCGTGGGCAAACTTTCTGACTCGTGAGCCACAATTGTCCTAAAATTGAACAGGGGGCCCAGGACAGGAGCAGATAGATGGAGAGTCCGTGTGAACTAAGATAAATAACATGTAAAAGTCATGCATAAGGGCTAAAATGCTTTTAGCCTTCACTACGCCATCTATAGGGTAAATGTGGGCATTGCAGGGAAAAGGCAGAAGTATAATAACAATACTTAATCTTCTACTATTATATAATTTGGACAAGTTTGGATTACAAAGCTACAACATTACAAAGCCGGCCCTTGGGCCTTAGTTTGCCCATGCCTGACCTTAAGGTTTTCTTTTTCTAACCACTGCTAATTTCCACTGTCCCAGGTTCACTTCCAACTGCTTAGTACAGATGACAATGTCATCTCTAAACAACGTCGTGACCTCATCCATCAAATCTGTCAACCATCATTGCCAACAAGAAGGGTCGAAGAACTGATCTTTATTGTAGCCCAACCCCCTTCTTTAACACCCATCTGTCATTCCACCTGCACACCTTAGACCTGTCTCACAATTGCTTCGCTTTAACCTCTTGACCACCGTACCCCGATCTTGTAATTAGCATTATGTTACATGACAGGACCCAAGTGCAGCACCAGAGAGAATGTTCTCAGGTGCAGCAGGTTTATTCAAAGTGCAAAAAACAAAAACTCACAGTAATAAAGCGTCAACTCCAGACATGCTCTTCTCCAAACATCATGAACTTTCTCATAGACTTACTGTATACCCATGACATGGACCCAGGACACCAGGAGACACCAATGAGACTGATGACAGAGACACAGATGAGTGTGATCACACTGATTACCCCACACAACAGACAGCAGGAACAGGGAACAGACTCAACTCACACATTATACCTCTACAAATCAAAAAGTTACTCGTGTTTATTTATCAGGCTATAAATCACCCTCCTAAAAAAGTCTAATCCCCTACAAGAGAGAAAATCACTGGATATCTATAAAGGTCCTGAAAAGTTGGAAGAAGACCATTTACAGAAACTTTACACCCACCGCATTAGCCAAAAAAATCTTTGGTCCAAAAACACTGGCGTCTTTCTGTTCCCAGTCTGCAGTGTGACTTTAAGGTAAAGAAAAGATGGTTTATCTGCAACAATAAAAATGATACAGACACTTAAAATGATTAGAATTTCTTTTAAATGACTAAAAGTTTAAAGGAAGATTTTGATTTTTAAAATACTAGTTTTAAATCTAGTCTATTTCATTGTCTTTTTATCTTCTGCAGCAACAGAGCTGTGGACGTACATTATGTCCAACACGGGCCGTACTGTACATGTGGACACCAGCTACACTCAGTGTTAATGAGACACAACCTGACCTTTTTACAGTTCACCCCAGGAGATCACCTACGCACCTCGTGTAAGGGATAACCAGTGCTCCTGGACTTCCCTGTGATTTACTGGTGTGCTGACTTTACTAATTGTTACATCTATTAAAAACATCCTCATCACAGCATGACTTACGTGGTATGTTGCACCACCTTTCACTTTTATTGTCAGCACACTTACCCTCGTATACCTCTGGGATTTACCTGGAGTTGCACACTTACTGAGATGGTGCACAATGTTTGCTTTGTTATTTGAATAAAATAATAATAAAGCACAAAGTACATAAAGTATTGTTACTAAAGTCATGTTATTAATGTGTTATAAGATTTTACCTGAAACTGTACGCATGAAGAGTTTTTCAGTTTTCAACCCCTAACCAGAGGTCACTAACTGTATTTGTCACAGGGCCAGACACTTAAATAAAATGAACATAAAATCAAAATAAAATTTTTGTCTAACAATATTTGATGTTTATTTTGGAATTTAGTTGAGGGATTGATGGTTCGACGGGCAAGATTCAGCCCAGAGGCCACCTGTCTGTCTGTCTATCTGTCTATCCATGTAATGTACACATGAGAAATTGTCAGTAGTCATGTGTCATTTAAACCCATCTTATCTTATCCCTAGCTCTTGATCTCCACTCCTACTATACATATACTTTGTATTTTTTCTTTTGTCTTGACTTTGACAATTAAATATACATTATAATTCAAACATGCATATGTGTTTCCAAGCTGGCCTGATAATTTGTGCTATAGTTGGAAGTTACGTGCTGTTATTGATGTGGCCTGAATGGGCGCGGGGCTTTGGGCTTCCTGCAACAGCATAGTGTTATTAATGCCCTCAGTGTCCACTCTGTGCTGTTATTAATGTGACTCACACACATAGACCTTCCTCATTAGTCAGAGTCACACTGTTCTTCATAAGGAAGGTCCTGTATGTAGGTACACAGACTGTTTTCCCTCTTTCTCTATTACTTAGCCATCATATTTGTTGTAAAGTCATATTTGTCCATTTGTCTGTTCCTGATTTTGTTTTTTAAAGTTAACAATATAAATGAGAATAAATGTTACTCTGTCCATAACAATAGTTTTATGGTTCATAGCATTTCCTCTCATGATAAAGACCAACATTTAAAATATACAATACCTGTAAATCGTGTTTTAGAATGATTCTCTTTTCGTAAGCCTGCAAGTACTGTTCCTATACAGTGTGTATTATACACATTAAACTGCAGTAATAATTTGTCCTGCTCTATTTTTTATGTAGTCTCTATTCTATTATTAATGATACAAATGCATTTTATCTTAGTAATACAATGCTAATATTAGCACTTATGTCCGGTGATACATAATTCCACAACTGTTGCCAAAATGAGAACGTGACTTGAGTCAAACGATCAAGTGAGAATTTAGGAGATTGACACTTTTTGTCACTTTTTTGATTTATGTTTTTCTGAAGGTTCATAAGAAAAACGGAAGTGACGAAAGTGAGAGTTATTTAAATATTGGCAAAAAAAAATGGGAACCTAACACGATGACCAAAGTCTAAAACTTAGATCAAACAACAAAGAAGGAAAGATGATTATCAACTATTAATGTCAAATAATGTTAACACCTCGAGGCTTATGTGTTTCAAAGGGGCTGCTGGTCCTCGACTGAAGAGTATTTGTACCAGACAAGAGCAAAAATGTCTTTGTGCTCCATCAAACGACGGTAATATTATAAATGATAAAACAGTCTATACACCAACACACCCTCTTTTAAAGCACTATATTAAACCCACTCTCAGTGCCTAGCCCACCGGAATCAGCAAAATGAAAGATGAGGGCGTGAACGCTAAACGGCGTGTTGTCCGATCGCAGATTACAGCAGATGAATGTGCCGTATATGTTAATTCCACCATTGCTGTTATAATCTCCTCATCCGTCCACCTGGAACTGAGGAATCATCTGCCCATCGCTCTTCCTAAGCAGAGGAGTGTTTGCGAGAGCAGGAAGACTAAAGTCACATTTCTCTACTTTATTCTGCACTTTGTCAAAGAGGAAGATGCAAAGACAATACAACCCGGAGGACACCACCGTCTCGTACAACAGTCCTTTCTGTCTTCACTACATTAGTGCCAAGAGTCAAATGCACTCACATTGGAGGAAAAAGGAGGATGAGGGGGCGGGGGGGATGGAAAGTTGATCTTTGACAGTCAAAGAGATTGGTGAAGTAGGATGATGAACGGCCTTGTCTAATCAGTGGGCTTTTAATTATTGCAATATTGAGAGGAGAAATTATACACGTTGTGAGATGTGGTTTTAAGCAGGGACAGGAGGAGCGTATGTATGGGCAGACGCAGGTGTTAACCTTGCTGAAAACTTACAGGTATCCGTTATCCGTTACCGACCTTCACAACCACCACCCGAATCCCACTGCACCGTACCAACCCGCCCTAAACCTTCCTGTGGGTGGTGAGTCCACTGGAAGGTACCAACCGCCCTAACTGGGATTCGATCTTGCCCAGGAGGTGAACCCTGGGGTTCAACACCAATGACAGAGACATTGCCTCTGGGCCAAAGCGCCACAAACGAGGGACTATGTCTAAAAAAACAAAGATTGTTTTATTCTTATTATAAATAAAGATTGTGTCAGAACTGAGAGAAGAAAAAACGGTTTGAGCCTTTTCTAAAAAATGCACAAACAGACTTAGGAAGAGTTAGTCACGGTTCTTTGCGCAATCACAGTGGATTTGGAGACACAGGAGACAACCTCAATTTGTATTGAAATCCCTTACAGGCAATTATCCATATGCGAGTGGTGCACTTACTCTGAGCTTATATGAGTTTCCTCCTCGGTAAGCCGCACCATTTTCATTTGAAATCTAATTACAATTTCAGAGTTTATTTCTACATGAAAATGGTGGGGAAAAGAATTGGTGCTCATAGTTAGCACAGTGCATGAAATTTCATGATATCGTAGATCGAAATACTCTTTTATTAAGTGGAATGTTGAAAAATCCTGTGTAGAAAAACAGACTCCAGCAGTAGCTGGCTCCTATAGTCCGGACGAGCACAGTTTTGGCCCGCAGGAGACGGCCCCGGCCCCGGCCCCGGACCTCCCTACCCACCCACCCACCTCTCAGGCTGTCAGAGGTGTCGTATATCTGGTGGATATGTAAGGGCAAGGTAGATTGCAGCCCAATTACAGGCTGATAACTAATCAATAGGCCGCTTACTCCTACAGCAGAAAGTGAAGAAATGGACCCATGGGACAAGTTGTTCAGATTACTCCTCCCTCAACATGGGACAGCCACTAATGATGAGAATATAAAAGAATTGAGAGGGGCAGGAGGAGGGGACGCTCAAAGGTATGAAACAACAGGTATAGGTGAGGACGGGAGAGAACAAAAACAAATCCCAAAAATTACAGGAAAATATATTTTTAAAAAATAATAACATTTTGAGGCTTTATTGAAACAGGATTGGTTACTGACGTCATCGACCTACGGCGTTTTGTGGTTACGTCGCGCTCCTGTCTTGTCAAGTCTTGTTCCATCATTCCGAAGCACAGCGTTAAAACTTGTACGTTGTACATCGGATTGTGCTACATTCCCCTTCTTATGTTTTTGTTGGTTTTTGGGGAATTTATTTGACCTACATTATGGCTCCCAGGTGTAGGTCAGACTCTTCTGATGTTTTTCTGTCCTACATTATGTTAGCAAAGTGAGTGCCCAACCCCCAAAGTGTCTATTCAGGATGTTAGCATGTGTTAGCGAAGTGAATGCCCAACCCCCAAAGTGTCTATTCAGGAAAAAATCTGACCCTCGAAAATAACAGATATGGTTGGTGACCCCTGATCTAGAGCCTCCTAATCACAAAAACTTGTCGAAATATAGTCGAAATAATTCACTCTTCAATGTCAGAAACTTAATATTCCAACGTAATAGTCACCAGAAAGATGGTAGATAAAATTAAGTGGGTTTGTTTTTCGCAAATGCGCAAGTCAGCAAAAAGTCAATAGATATAAATCAGCAGAAAGTGAAGTCAGAGTCTTCAGAAAGTTGTTTTCTTTTCCTTAGTCTAATCAGTAGATTAGTGTTGCTGGCTGTTAGATAGAAGGCATCAGTAAAAGACAAACGTCTAAACCTCTATTAACACTAATCAGGTTTCTCTCAGTCGACTTATTTATCCCACTCTCTTCAAGATCCGTTACAAAGCTAGCCGCGTTCTCTCTGGCCAACATTTTTTCTTTATTGTTGGATCTTAACACACTCCTCAATGGCTTTAAGTGATTAAAAGTGAATGCAGTACTTTGGATGAAGTTGAAGTAGGGGCGAGCAGTAGAAACAAAGAGCCCGAGCTGTGCGGAATGTTATTACTCTGCAGAGCTTCATCTTTAAACCGGCTCCATTTGGCACCAGCACAGCTCCCTGATCCAAAGTTTTCCACAACAATGCCGGGCTCACTCTAAATCAATTGGTAATACGTTTCATCCCATTGATGCCATTTCTAATCCATTCTGGGCACTTTTGCAAGACGGTGGGGCAGAGAGTGGTAAGCACGAGACATGTACAGTCACACACACGTAAACGAGAGACCGAGGAAGAGAGGAAAAGACAGAGGGATCTGACAGAAACCCATTATTTTACACTTTTTGAAATAATTACAAAACAGGTTCATTATCACTGTCTTGGTACAAATTACGTTAAAAAATACATACATGCTGCTAGTTTTTTTAATCATGATAATAGAGGCATGGGCAAACTAAGGCCCAGGGTCCGGATGCGGCCCATTCAGCTTTCTAATCTGGGCCGCCAAACATTTCCATATTATATAATTTATTTAAATTATCATCATACTTCTGCCTTTTCCCTGTAATACCTACATTCTCCCAATAGATGGAGTAGAAAATGATAAAAGCATTTTAGCCTTTATACATGACTTTTATATGTCATTTATCTTAGCTCACACCAACCCTCCACCCTCCAAAAGAATCAGATTTAGTATATACTGTAGTATAGAATGTGCACACCCGGGAGTCATAAAGTTCACCCATGCCTGACCTAACCCATAATGTTCGCCCATGCCTGACCTAACCCATGTGATTCTGTAACCAAGAATATTCCCTATAAACAGGCATGTCTTTCATACTGCAGGTAAAAACAGCCAAAGTAGAAAGGAGAATACAAACACTAAAATCACCGTGTAACTAGTGTAAACCTGCCTGAAACCAAGACAACTAATTAGAGAATACGGGATATTAGAGAAAGTGGAAACATCTACTTGTTCAACACACTGACTTAAATTTAAAAACTGTATCTGTTGCTTGAGGGCAATAAACATTACATAAGGCAGTTTATCCCACCTGGCTAGTCACACACAGGTCGACAAGGTAAAACTAGCAGTGAGATGTCCATCCATCGGCCAGATAACATGATGTGATGTGATTTGATAAGGGGTGAAGGGGCCAAGAGGAAGTGCCGGGGGAGGTGTCACAGGCAAGGAGGCTGGCAATAATCCAACCAAGAACCAAGATACTTTTGGTTGATTTTACAGCAGGCTGCCACTGTCTGCAAAGATCAGGTTGATGGCACAGCATCAACCGTTTTATAAGAACAAGAGGAGGACTCGCGATAAAAGAAAGATTTGTATCTAACATCTAAGTCTGTTTAACCTGGGCTCTTATTCATCTAAGGCTAAGAAGTTAAAAGAGAAAAGGAAGATACAGCAGCTCACACTTGGCTTCTGAAAGCCATAAAAACAGCAGAAGGTTTTCCTTTAACAACTCGTAAAAATCACTGGCAGGAACAGTGAGATATTAATTACATTAGTGCATTCATGGTTCTGATTACTGTTTCTGCTTCCATGATCATTTCTAAGAGCTGTTCATTTAATGATATGTTGAATATTGTGACTTATGTGAACATACTGGTTTAGTAGTTGGATTTAGTATTATGGATTTTTTTAAAGGCTAGTTTTAAAAAAAATCAACTGAATTTAATTAATTTAATTTGGTAGAATTGAATCTTAAAATAAAATATACACTGTTTTAATTTTAAGCCATTTTTAGAGTTTTAGAACTTCTTTTCTGTGGAACATCACTTAGTGCCAATAAGTAGATCAGGATCTACCTGTAGATCACAAAGGGGCAGCTGGTGGACCATGAGCAATTGAAGTTAAAAAAATGAAAATATAATTTGTGTGTGAAGAAAGTAGTGGCTTATACTCTGGTAATTACGGTAAATCTTATTAGGCAATGGAGCTACACACACTTAGTATGTTCAATTCGGAGTCAATATAAATTTAACGTTTTGAATGC
Source organism: Cynoglossus semilaevis (assembly GCF_000523025.1). Taxonomy (NCBI): domain Eukaryota; kingdom Metazoa; phylum Chordata; class Actinopteri; order Pleuronectiformes; family Cynoglossidae; genus Cynoglossus; species Cynoglossus semilaevis. Next base: position 11,132,783 of record NC_024312.1, read on the forward strand.
AGGTATCACTTTAGCCTGATCATTTGAAAAGTAGCTGCTGGGCCACAAAAGTGTGGACATCTGTGACTTCTGTTTTAGTTCCTTACTTATCTTCCTCCTTTTGTCACACTGGACGAATAAATCTGTTTTCAAACATAATGGGGGCCTCCGGACGGAAGGGACTTGGTTTTAGTATAGCTCCCTCTCATTGGTTGTCCTGCTTGATGTTGTATATGATGATAAATCTTGCCCAGGTGTCACCTCCCAGGCAGCAGGTGAGGATTGATGGGATACAGGAGGACTATCCATCATCCTGGGCAGGTGGCATGCTATTGGAATTCGGGAAATCTGTTCCCAATCAGGATCCCGCAGTGCTCGACGGGGTTTGCGACGCTGTTTGTGAGGTGTTACTGGAAATCAATGGCTAGCACTCAAGGTCAATGTACTGTTAGAAAACTCCCTAAGTTCTTAAGGATGGATTTCTACTCCTCCTCTGCCACTCTCACTCCATCCTCAAGTGAATGTGAGAAAACACCTTGTATTCTCCTTTGCCTTTTATGTCCCTTTTATTTAAGGAAAGGTGATTTTTAGGTGGATGTCATACTGGCTGTCCTGAGTAATTTGCGAAGCGGCCCTTCTCAATGTGGAGTCAATGAGTGCCAATCTGGGGTGAAGGTTGGGGGTCTGGAGTATCGAAGATCTAATAAAAGCTCAAGGCGCCTACCTGGCTCCTTATTCTCATAGATTACCTCTAAGTCACCTTGTTCCTGTTACTGTAAGGGTTGTGAGTTAAGCTGCATGAGGCAGACACTCGCCCTCACCTTCCTTTTCAGGTGCAAGTTGATTCAGACGGCAGATTAGAAATAGAAACTTGGTTACATGCTGCGAGTCAGTGAGTTAAATGTGAGTTACGAAAGAGATTGAATGTTGTCACACAACCTGGTCTGAGTCTAATTTTGTTGTTTCAAAAAATAAATACCGTAATTTCCAGACTATAAGCCGCTACTTTTTTCACACGCTTTGAATAGACGACACACCACATATATATCATATAGATATCTCGCAAATAAGCAAATTAGATCTTACGATGGAGAAATAGTGCAAATATCTTAAATACAATAACATACAATAAAATGAATACATGCTGTATGTCCAGGTATTGCGGGGCAGTAAAAGCGTCCATTTTTACAAGTCAAATTTTGATTGGTCCCCCCGCTGCAGAAACTGCTGCGTTCAGGGAAGTATCTGAATAAGCATTTTCAAGAAGCTTTTTGTTAAGCTGAAGTCAAAGTCTTTGGTTTCCAATTACTCTGTTGGTGGTCTTTACCCTGCATTAGTTATTGCCACCTTTGTAAATGATAAAACCATGATGACAACAAAAGGTAACTGATGAAAAATGTTGAGCCGAACAGAAGTATTATACAACGTTATTTGTAAATTCTGGGCCTGTGAGTACTCATTTCTCCATTTTTGTATTAGCTTTTGTCAACTTTTGTCTTGGCACATTGTGAATGTGCTAAAAGATAGCCTGCTATTGACAGAAGCTTGTCTTTGGGATTAATAAGTCACAAATGCACGCTTAATCAGTTCATGAAGAAAAAGAAAAAACCAACAACTTCAACCATAACTTTGTAGTGGCTGCTGTTGACTTTCGCCTTATGCTGCAGATACTCTTTTTCCATTTATAATGTCTAATTGCAATTTGTATTTTTCTTTATGTCTATACATGATAAATCAGTTGTCTACGAGATGTCCCGTCAGCTAGCATTTTAGCAAAGACAGAAGAACGTCGGATTACATTCGCCCTTCTGTTCCCTCACACCTCAAAATCATATAGTTTCTCCCACCTTTAGCCCCTCGTGCTCAGTCTACGGTTGTCAACAATGTAGCACGAAGAACATATTCAAACAGCATTAAAACCATCTTAACTTTTACGAATCTTCCATTTACACATTTTGCCGTTCTGCACCGAAGTGATTCTATCTCACGTCCCCATCATCAGTCAGACTTAGACCCCCATTAATCCTATTGCATTGTCCCAGGCCTCCCCTTCACTTTGGGAGGAATTTATGTTAGTGCCTTAAATGCTAATGGAGTCTAATCTATGAAGAGCTCTGTTCCTTTCTAAAGACTTCTATCACTCTTTCTGCCACAGGCACACAATGGATCCCCAGTGACTCGGACAGTGGCAGACTCATAAAAAGACAGTGGAAAAACCCAGATGAGTAGGGATATATATATATATATATATATATCTATCTATCTATCTATCTATCTACCTACCTGTCTGTCTGTCTTTCTAATTATCTATCTATCTATCTATCTATCTATCTATCTATCTATCTATCTATCTATCTATCTATCTATCTATCTATCTTATATATATATATGTATATGTATATATATATATATATATATACACATATATATTTATATAACGCATGTTTTATTTGCATGTGCAAACAGACAAGAAGGGATTATATATGCACTTAATATGTATTATCAAACAAAAAACACATCTTCCGCACTCCAAACTCCTCACAGTTTATACATGTGTTAAACTTCCTAAAAAAACCAACTGTGCCACGTGGGAAGTGTGTGTGTGCTACTGTTACTACCATAATAGTCAGATTCTCGGATTTCTGATGGTACCTGAATACGTACCCTTGTATTGCCTATGGTACCTGAACGCCTCTTAACATGGACTGGTCAATGAGTGGGCTTCTACTAAAAATAAATGTTCATAAAAAACAAATATATAACAAACACATATATATATATATATACACACAGATTCCCTCGGGAGTTCCCTTTGGGAATTTTAAGAAAAACTATACACATAGTAAAGGGAAGAAAATGTTCATGCGGTTCACGCCGCTCTCTGTCCACTGTCTTCAAGTCTCTGTGACAATACTGAAACTCCTCAAGTATGTTTAGGCTCACTCAAGGATAAAACTGCCAAAAAAAACCTCCACTTCACATGTGTATATAAGGATGAGGATAAAACTGGACAATTTTCTGCCTCGCTAGTTTATTTAATGCCGGGGTAAAATAATGCACATTTTAATGGATGTAATTACTAGTTATCTCTGCCAGTTACTCCAAGTCACTTTGTGTGGAAATAGAGTGAAGTCACTGTGGTTGTTCTTTAAAACTGAACTGTACTAGCCAAACATACAATGGTGCCGTGATGAAAGGAACAATATGATCCCTACGATGGCACCTTCTCACCGCCCCAGAGAGGCCCAGACAGACAGACAGACAGACAGACAGACAGAAAGAGTGGCTAAACACAGCATAGGGAATAAAAACAACTACAGACTCAGAGTCATCATCACCATCACCACACAGGAGAGATGTTTATGTTTAAATGTTGTATTAATTGAACCACTGATTTAGATGATAGAAAGAGAGAGAAAGGGAAAGACAAAAATAACGCAATGGTTAAAATACCCCAGGGAGGGACAGTGAGCACAACACAAGGAAGACCTTGTAATAGTTGCTTACTCGTAATTTGGAAAACTCGTATTTCGGGGAGTTGTATCTCAAGGTCCAACTGTATCCTAAGATTTAAAAAAAAAAAATTGACTGGATATATTTATAAATACTACATTGTTATATTTCTGTGATTACTACTTTAGTAAGTAACAGTATAACAGTTGCTACTGCTTTGTGTGTTCGCAGTTAAATCTGTTTGTCTTACATTATTCCGCTGTAGTCTGTGGCCACTCCTCTCACCTCATTCTCTCACCCTCTTCACCCCTCTCTCTCTCACCTCCCTTGTTTAGTTCCCCATTTATCACAACCAGTCCAAGATTATGCTCATTAAGAATGTGAATGTGTCAGTATTGTTCTATCTTTGCCCCGGTACGGAGGGCCAAGTCCTTTTACTGACTTGTTTGATCAACAGAGAGAAATGATTTATAATGTTGCACATATACATTGCTGAATACAAAAAAACCTCTCTTCAAAATATAATAATTTTAAATGTGACTTGTTAAACTTTTTTTACATTTCCACTTGTTGGAGGGACTGCATAGACATATTAGCATCAATAACTAACTTGCTATAATTGCATATGGAACACCAGTAGAAGAACCATCATAATGGAATGCACTGAGGCGTGTTTGAAGGAAATACGTATGAGTGTCTGTGTGTGTGTGTGCTTCTGTGTGTGTGCACGTTCGTGCACATGGTAATTTTTTTAGGTCACTAGAGAGGGCTAAGCTAAAGAAGGGGAAAGCTGTGATTGTGTTGAGCTCTGTGCTGCGACGGACAGACTTAATACCAGCTCCACTGGACTGAGATCAGCTATTAAGATAAGGCCAACTTGGTTTAAATCCTGGGTGAGTAACGCTCAGTCCTTTACCTGTATTTGCATTCCAGAAAATTTCATTAAAAAGACTAATTTTAGAAGAGATTTAGGTTCTCCTCGTATTTCCGAAAACAGAACATCGTAATTTGCATCCATGCATTATGTATGAGAAGCGCGATTTGACGTAAAGCAGTTTTGGGAAAAGACACATCTCTTATTCCAAGCCCCTTTTTATGTGAAAGATGAATGAGTCAGTACATGATCCAGTATCATGTGCGGTCACATCTATCACCAACCTTGTCAGCTTTGCTCTCTCTCTCAATCTGTCTTTCTGGTCATGACCTCTTTCATATTGTCTGTGTGTGGTATTGTTGGTTCATTTGTCTGGATATAAATTGTGTCAGGTCTATGGCGATGCAATCGCGTCAGTGAAACAACAAGAAGAACGTCTGGTGAGACTTAAGTGAGACTTCAAAAATCAGATGGAATAAAGCTGGTCATTGTATGGTTAAAACACAGTGACAGTGAGCTATTGTTTCCTGGAATTGTGGCTACCCATAAGGCAGTTCTATTCTCATAATCACCACATATAATGGATGATGTGGGTCATTGTGGAGGTGGGGTATTTTTCATGCTCACTTTCAGCCAACAGGCCTATTCTTTTATAGAAGCTTTCCATGAGCAGGTTGGAACACCTCTGATTCTCACACAGCAGTTCTTCCTGTTTTTAACCTTGGTTTGACTTGCTTACCTAGAATTGTTAGACAGGGGCCACACTTCTCATTCCATGAGAAAAAGCATCAAAAGTGAGATGTCGTAAAAGGAAAAAAACACTTTTACGTCACATTTTCCTTTTTAGCCACATGATAAAGTGCAAAGGTCCCCAACCTTTTTGGCACCAAAGACTATTGTTGTTTTAAATTAAAAACATCTTCATCGTACAGTTGTCAGGGTCAGCCCATGTTGTTACGTTCACTCATAGCTGAGGCCTTTTAACGAGGATAGATAGTTATCTAGAAATAGCTATCGCCTTTAAAACCTATTTCTTAACTAGAAATCAGACATTTGTTTACACTACATAGGTATATAGATTAGTTGACTTTTAATTGATAATAATGAATAAGTGATCACCCTATGAAAAATATGGATTATGGAGGGCGTCAACAAATTATAGATATTGATTAATAGTCCTTTTAAACCAGCTGTACTGCAGTGTTCCAAAGACAGACACAACCTCGAATGCAGTAAGTCCCTCATCTTATACTGAACAATCTAGGCTACTGTAGGCCTAGACTGCTGGGGATAATCCCATGAAACACATAGCACTCTTTTACTCTAAACACACATATATTAATTCAATAATTCCATGATAATAATAATCTGTTTTTCCCTTCCCCTCCTTGTTTGTGCTCTTCCTGCCTCTCCTCCCTGACCTCCCCTGAACTTTGCAGGTTTTTTGGGAACTTTTTGCTCTTCATTATTACTCCCAAGGATAAATCTTCTGATGTTTTTATGTCCTAGATTATGATGTTACCACTGCGTTAGCGAAGGTGACTGACATGGATACTTACAGTATGTACAGTATGTGAGTTCAGACTTACGGTGTAAATTGAGTTAGGTCTGACCCCTTGTATTTACATTTTTCCACCCCTTGTAGTTAAATCAGTTGCTCATTGAAGGCATTTCTCCAGTTAAACATTTTTAAGGGGCACAATTTTCACGTCAGAACTGTAACGTCCATTCAGACAAAAAGGGATTGTTTTTTCTCTCTACAAATAAAATAAACTTCACTTTACAAACAAGTGTTGAGTGACAAAGGGAAAAAAATGCACAATCCTCTTTTATCTATCCATGTGTCTTTTATAATACACAATGTCTTTATAACACTGCAAGGAATGTAAAACACAATAAACCATGTGGCATTTCATTTGTTTTCTAGAGCCGGTTTACAGCGCCAAATAAAAGACAAATTTTATGCCAAAGGAAATGACTCAAGACGTTTCTCTGCACCCCAGTGACTGAGGACGGTAAATGTGACACTCAGCTGAGAAATGGAGTCCTTTGACCAGGTCCTTCTGAAGATGGGAAAAAACCCAGAATACTTGATTTATGTTGCTTGAACTATGTAGCCATGAGAGAACAGTGCTATGCAGAAATAAAAACATTCATCAGAAACAGTGTCTGCTGCCTTCACAGCTACGTCCACGTAGAAAAGCCTCACGCACCGTTGCCTCTAAATCCCTAAATCCACACTGTAACACTGTCAGGGGTTTAGTGAACGTGTTTACTGTGCTGTGTGGCCAGTGATCATGAAGTAGCCTCTTTTCCTTGCAGCTCCATCTCAAACACTTTAAACTTTAATAGTGGACAGTTAAATATTAATAACTGGTATCAGTCGGGGCTGTTTTACTGTTTTTGGCAGCCAGTCTGCCATTAGTCTGCCTGAGCTCCATTACTACTACTGTGCTGGTCCCTGTCTGAACACATCAACAACACACACACACACACACACACACTGCACGTTGCAAAAATTACAAAAACTATTAAAATAAATTAATATCTGATAAATTTGTATGTAAGAAAACATTAAAATAAATTAATGTTATATCTGATAAATTTGTATGTAAGAAAAAAATGATACTGTTAAAATGATGCAAAGTTACTAAACCGCTGAAGTATGCAGCGTAGGCTAAATAGCATTAGCTAAGATGGTAAAAACTAGGGCATTGCAGAATAGACTTGCATACGCTGCAAAGCACTTTCACATTGGAGGGAGTTTTGTGATTCTTATTAAGCTAAGCCAGAAAATTAAAAAAAGGGTCTGAGTTTTGGTCTTGGTGGATTCCTGTTACTGCAGGTGCACGGCACACAAGAGAACGTTTTACAGTCACCTAAGATAATATTATATTCAAAGAATGACAGTAATAAAAAAAATATTTAAACAGTAAGATGAAAAATAAACCCCTACTTTTTAACAGGTGCAGGATGAAAAACTAGGTCTTGTAGTTTGTGGAGTAATTTTCAAATTCAGAAAAGCTGATTCCCATCATCAGCCTCTGTATTTATAGAAGTTCCGAGACTGATTAACTCCCCCACTCTAAACATGCAGGGTCTTCACAGTTAAGCTAACCTCACTCGTGCTATTCGTTAGTGTTTGAAAGGCCTTAGGCTGAAGAATACAACCCCCATTTTGACCTCACATACAAATAGACAATTTTCCAGCTAAATCTGGGGCTAACCAAAATCATGCGATGACAATGACCTTAATGACCTTTCAAACAAAAGCACACGAGAAAAAAACATAAACCAACGGAAGTGACGTACTACAAAGAAGGAAATGTCAACAAGGTATCAAGGTGGGTTTTTCAGTTTTAATAAAGTTGTCACTTTCACGCGGTCCCTAAAAAAATTGACCCGAAAATAGTAAAGCTAAAACATAAAAAATAGCTAATCCTACCACTTGCTAAACACAAGACATTGGAAATTATTTTTTTAAATAAAGCCACTGTAGTGGCTGCAGTTTTGCATACATATATACATGTATATATATAAGCTGCAAAGAATAAAATAATAATATATATAATAAATAATATTAATACATGCAAAAACTGCAGTAAATGTACAATATCATTTAAAATTTAATTACATTTTTAATAATGCATTTTTACAGACTGACTTTGATGTAGCAATGTGTGTGTGTGTGACTGGGACATTTTGCGGTGTGTGTGTGTGAATTTTGGGGTGAATACATCTACTATATGTGCAACTTGCAGCATGCCCGTGAGCAACCGGCGTATTTTGCTGCAGCGTGTGCAAAGCATTTAAACATTCAACTATTGCTGCCATCATCACTTTAGCACAAAAAAAGACAAAAAAATATAAGGGACTCTGAGATAAGTGATCAGACAAGGGTAGAGAGAGAGTGTTAACTCTGTCAACAATGAGTACAAACCTCACCCTGGCAGTACTGTGTGTAGTCCCCTGCATTGTTAACCATTCTAATTTATTCCTTTTATCCAGTCAATTTCACCTTGTATGTGGATGTAATTAAACTGTAGCATAGTCGAACTATTTAACCAGAGTATATTTAAACACAAGTCAGATCAAGTGTATTGAATACTACTGTAGTCCAGTAACAGAAAAAACACATTATTCCTGGATAAGGTTTGCGTAAAATTACCATTTTAACTCATTTAAAACAATAACAACTCTCCTGGAGTTCATGCTGGAAATGGCCAGTGGAGTAATCTCTTCACAGATTGCAAAGTAAGCGAGCAAAGAAATAAATATTTCTCTGATAAACATGTATTCCTGATGAGCTTTATCCTATTTTATCTAAGGGAATGGCTCATCCA
>NC_024312.1:11141475-11209057 GCF_000523025.1 Cynoglossus semilaevis
CACCCCGCCACCACCCCCCACCCCCGTTTCAGACACTGTTGTTCTTTGCCTTCCCCAAAAGAATCAGATGGGTGAGAGAGCAAAGTGAGCACATAGACACTAATCCTTTATTTGCTTGATGAACATATTTGTTTACTCCTGGGTGCTAACTCTTAGAGGTAATTACATCTTTTATCTCAAACACTAATTAGCAGTTTTGTAGAACAATTAAGGCCTTGGCGGTCATGTGATCTGGATCATCTCATTTTGTTGATTTTTTTTTTATCTTAATACATTTTTTACAGGAGCACCTGAAATACTAATTGTGAGATATAAATACAATTTTTCCCAAGGTCATATTTTCTACCCGTGTCCAAATGTTGAACATTACTGTTTATCTGGGAAAAAACGGTGTTGACTAGCGTCTAAGTTTGTGGCTTCTATGCCCGTTCTAATCCAAAGGTGACTGTGGAGGACAGCTCAATGGGCCGCCGAGAAGAGAACGGCAATCTGAGAATTGGGGAGGGATTAGTCTGTGATGTTATTGTCCGTTTGATGAGGGATTAAATTTGGTTAATCCAGACCTTCATGTGGGGATTCCTCATTTAAGATAGCAGTACGGTTCCATCACAGAGCTTAACCAAGCCTCTTTTGCCCGCTCTCCGTCCGAGTCACGCTCCCCTCCCTCTCATTCAAGTCAGTAATTATTTAGCTTGTTCAGGTTACACTCATGTATGTTTATTTCTTTTTAATCTCCGACGGTCATCACGACTGATCAAGTCTTTTTTTTTTGTCCTTTGAAATACATTTGTCCTTTTGTGAATTGGGACCAAAACATTTAACATTTACATTTAATGAAGATTATTTTTTCCAAATTCCAAACTTGACACCAAGCTTGCAACTATGCAAATAAAATGAAATTTATGGAAAAATTGGTGTGTTAAGAATGAAAATAATATATTTCGCAGTTATATATTGAAGATATGTATCATACAGGGAATAAATAATTAGTGAAGCGTCAGCATTGACCTAACATCCTTCGACCAACGAGTTATTTATTTACTATAATCTTGATTTATTTAGACAAGGACACTCCATGCAATATTTTTAGGTGAGTTATATTGAATCAGTCCAATATGTATATATTTTTTTTAAAACTTCAGGTTGTGACAAGAGATAATTTTCTAAAATTTATACTCTTTAAATTTAATGGAGTAAACACAAAAAGCAGATTATTAGCATTTCAAATCATCTTCTCTGAGAAGTTGAGCTGTTTCTCTGCATAAGTTTAAGTGAATAAATATTGACATTATTTCACCTGTTCATAACCCTGACTGATGCATGTGAATTAATGATTGTTACCTTGAAACATTCATGATCGGAATGTTATTCCATGTATATTTCCATAGCTGAGAAAACATCAGTACTCTTAGGACTATTTTGAGATCTGTTCATTGCAGATAAATTTCATTATCCTCCCTAAAAAAAGTATGCTAATTGTGACAGGCAAATAATGACACAAATGAATGTTAGAAAAAAATTGAAACAAAATCTGATAGAACATGACGACGCCTGAAATCCACAGCGTTGTCTTTGTCAAACGCGCGTGCGGCCTTTGGCTGGCAAAACTCAGCGCGCTCCACTGCTCCTCTCAGCTCTGACACCATTTAGTGCGGTCGGCGTCATTAATGGAAGGGATTTCCTTGAAACTGGCAGCAATTAAAAGACAAATTACGAGTGTCAAAATCATGTCGGTGGGGAGAAGGCAAAAGGGAGAGAGAGAGAATGAGAGCGGGGAGAGAGTGAGAGAGAAAAGAGGAGTATTTGAATAATTTAGCCCCATGTGGTTTGGATGACAGGAGTGTTAGTCTGAGGGAAGGCCCCACTGCTGGAGAAAGTTGATAGCCTGTAATGAGACATCAGTGTGGGCGAGTGTGCGCACGTGGGGAAAGTGCGTGTATTGCTCTTCCAACGCGGCTCGGTCCGTTTAATTTGGCTCGGACTATCACGCGCGACAATCCTAAGTGATTAGCGAGAGGAGCAGCGTGACACGGGTGCGTGTGTTTTTCTTTGTTTGTCGGAGTGTGAGGGGTCACTTTCGCATGTCAGCACCGAAGGTTTTTTTTGGTTTTGTTTTGTAAGCTCTCTAGAACTTTCTCCGAAGCCATTATTCTATTTACCCCTAAAACCATAGCACACCGCAGCTTTCCCAACTTTTACTCCAACTTTTCTACACACACACACTCCACAAACTGTTAGCCTTCCAAAATGTGGTGCAATCCATGAAACACTTGTACTGGACCAGTCAAACAGTCTCTGTCTTCTGAATGTGTGTGTGAACATGGGCGCAGTGACAGCTCCGTCCCTCACCTGTCCCCCGCAGCGCTATCTAGGGACCCCCCTCCCAGGCCCACTCTGCGGGGAAGAGGGGAGACACCCCAGACACCTCCCCACTCTCTACTCCACTGCTGCCTTTGAACACTTCCTCGACTTCAATGGCGACTTGTCTGAAAAGCTCCTGCACTCCATTTCTAACACAGCCACTTACAAGAAAGAATCCTCTCTTTCTCTCCTCCCTCCTTCTTCCTGCCTTGCCTCTCTTCCTCTGCTGGCACTTGTAATTATCTTATGCCTGGGAGACAGGTTTTAAGCAGAGGTGTCAGGCCAGGTGCTTCCTGACAGCTGGGGATGATTAGGAGAATTCTGGAGTTCTGTCACTGGTCTCCATGGTGCTCCCCACGGAGACCCGGATGCCTTGTTGTCACAGCAACAATAGCAACTCTTAATTTGTTGACGGGCACAAATTCATCAAGGCTTAGGTGGCTGTGCAACCCCTAAACAACAGGCCCTCTGGGGGGTAAGGCGGCACACTAAGGGACTATGGACCAAGTCGCTCAAGGAGAGGCAAAAAAATTCTGCAGCTTCTTCCTCGCTGGCTCATCATGATACACACACACTGCTAGTCTAACTTTATTTAATTACCTCCTGCTTCCTTATTTATATATATTCTGTCCCAGGGCCGTCTGTGAAACTATAAGGACTATCACACACACACACACACACACACACAAGCATTATTGATATAAAAGGGTACTTATTATTTTTTTAACAAATAAAGTTAATATGTTACAGAGAACTCATATAGTGCAGTATAAGTGTGAGATACTACAATATGTGGCATAGAGCCAATCTCAAGTAAATATGAGGCCTGTATCCACAATGCCAACACCAATACTGTTCAAGAATTAAGGTGAATGCATCGACATATTTGAGCTAAATCTGATTTTTTTTGTCTTCCAGGTGTTGGTTGACATTCAAACTAAACCTATTTCTAAACATCAATAGTAAAACTAATTGCTGCTTTAGGGGCCAGTAACGTAGACCGACATCTCTAGCTAATGCTATGTCTGAAAAATAAAACACCATCGTCCCTGTTGTTAGCTTGTCTGAACTGCCTATGAATGTCTGAATGATCGGGATGTAATCATACACTCGGCTAACAAAACAATACAAATTGCAATTAAAAAAAAAAGATACGATTTTATCATGATTTCTTTTTAGACAAAATGAACTACAAACAAATTAGGAGTTTTCTATCTCTTTCTTCGACAGAACACATCAGAAAAACCTATGCGGACCAGTTGGCGGTCAGCGCTGTTTCTGGTCAATGACCAGTCAACTGGTAATCTGCAATCGATTAATATCAATGCAAACTTGGGACTCAATAACAATTTTTACCAATATTACATAATCATGCTAATACCAGCCGATATATAAAGTCAACATCCCCTAGGACTAGTCAAACAGTCGTGTGTGAACGCACGTTTTACCTCAGATAGCTGGTATTTCATCCTAACAAATTGTCATAATCACATCATAAAATTAAAGATACCATAAATTAATGTGAAAGTAAAACAACAACACATCGATCAACCCATCAATGGCAACAGGAACTCTCAGGGGTAAACAGTCAGTCAGTCGGGCACTAATCTAAAACATCTTCAAAGTCACTGTGTGGTGGACTTCCTGTTATGTAATGCTGGAGCGGAGACATGAAAAGTCCTTTGAGGAACGGGCCTCTCACTGGGAGCTGATGGAACAACTGACTGCTGTGTTCTATTCATTAGCAAACGCTACAACAGTAATGTATGCAGAGTTACATGATCATTGTTGGACGTGTGTGTCTGTGTAGCTCCTCCTCTGTCAATGTGATGTCATCGAACACCTTGTAAGGTTGACTTCCATTTCAACTACTGTCAGATAAGTCGACGTGAAATATCAGAAATCAAAATTTATTTAGTCATTAATTACACACACATGCAGATATATATATATAAAATTATAGTATAGTATATACAGTACATAGATAGATCGATAGACGGAGATAGATAGATAGATGGACGGACGGATGGATGGATGGATAGATGGATAAATTTCTGAGTTAGGGCCTCCCTGCTGATACCACTGCAGACGTGTTCTCTTTGGGATCGTGTCACGTCTCCATTCAAAGACAAGACTCTCAACATTCAAAGGAGCCTCTTAGTGCTGCTGCCATTGATTTCCCATCATGAAAGCCCTGAAATTAATATTGATTCAAAAACATCCACATGATGAATGTATCATGTGCTTGGCATGTAGGATTGATCTGAGTGAGTGGGAGAAAATGGACATGATAGTGGGAAGCAATGCTGACATTAGGCCCCTCTTTGCTCTTAAATATATTTATTTATATATATGGGCAGTCTGGGCTGCAGCAAAGCACTTTGAGCAAAAAAAAAAAACAAGTTAAGAGACAAAGTTAGGTAAAATGCTGATATCAGTACGCACGAGGAGCATGGTTTTGAGCATTGTTCGCATGCTTTCTCGCGAACACAGAAAAGACTAATACTAGAGGGAAATTGGAGCTAATTAAAACCCAGATCAAAGACTCCCTCCGAGTGTTTTTTTTCCGCACATCCGGCAAAACTCAAAACAGTGCTTTTATTTTCTGCCACTTTAGATATTTCAGTTTTGGGGTGCAAAAGACAAATACAGCAAACTTTCTTTGAGAAACATAACTGTTCGCTCATTATCTAACACTTGTACTAACCTGACCTGCTAACAAAGGCAGGGTGTCAGTCAGGTCTTGCTCGTTACAATAATCAACACTCATTTACGACCCTCCCCCAACATGCCTGCAACCTTTTCACAATCAAGATCGCCGTGGACCCTGATTTAATTTCTCTTCATAAATTATTTTGTCGTGAGCCAGCACCAAGCAATTAAGTACTAAGACTTTGCATCAATTAACATTTGATTAATTTTTAGTATGACATCTGTGTTAGCGTGTGTGTGTGAGACAGAAAGCGAGAGAAAGGGTGAAAGAGTTTAAGTCTTATAGGATTACACCCCCCAATCATCACTGTTACCCTGAGTGAAAGTGTCAACAAACACTGAGGGTTTTCAGGAGCTGTCAGGTTCTGTTTCTACACAAGTATAGCTGCATGATCTTACAAGTATACATTACACATACAGTTACACACAGAACCCTTAGTTGCATTTTAATTCCAATGCTGTGTACAAACATATTAGTTACATAATGCCTCTATGGACTTTGGTCCTTGGGGAGTTTTTACCACATCAATAATTCTGGGTTGTTGTCCCAGATTTTTGATTGTGATTATCTTTCTTGCTAACAGTATCAGATAGTATTAGAAACAGTGTATGATATGCTTAGAGGTGATGCGAGAGCATTTAACATTTTTGATGGTTTTAGTATTTTGCCTCATCTCATCCAGTCATTAAAGGATAACATTTTGTATTTAATTATCTACATTTTTTTGTTCTCTTCAATTTGTGGTAAACTGTTTAGGAGTAAAGGGAAAATGCCAAGGGATTTTTAATGTTGCCATTTTATCACTGGGTCTTTTCTGGTCAATATACAATAAATATATTTTTCAACTCCAATCAAACACACTGTAAACATATCAGCAGCAAACCCTCACAAAAGAAAATCATACAAATCTCATATGTCGAGACTCAAGATTTGACGTAAAGATACAACAGTATTTGGACGATCAGATAAGTCATAGTAAAAGCAGCTGCTCCAGCAGTACCAAATGTGGAATAGTAGTTTATCCTGATGTGAGTGGAATTAATCAGAATAAATGATGGAAACACTGGAGCTGTTTTGCAGTTCAACATGGCCTGCGGAGTCTAGATAGTGGGAGAAAAGAGAGACGGAGAGTGGAAGACTACCTATTATGGGGAAGAGAGGACAAGGGTATTGTCATTCCTCTCGCCTTTTCAGGTTTTCTTCCACCTGCTCCCTACTGTCACCGCAGATTAGAATGTCATTTGCAAACATCATGGCGCACAGAACCTCCTGCCTGACCTCATTTGTCAACCTGCTCATCACTATTGCAAACTAAATGTGCTCAGAGCTGATGCCTTGGGTAACCCCATCCCATCCTCAACCCATCTGTTACTCTGACTGCACACATTAAATATTCCAGTAAATGACTGGATTGAATGTGATTATCTATAATTGGTGATCTCCATGTAATAATAATTATAATAATATGCATTATTATTGTTATATTATTTGTATTATTATTATTAGTGAATTTCTTTCACTTTATTCTGTGCTCCATAGCTTTCCAATTCATTTGACTTTTTTTTACTTTTTTCAGCCTTTTTTCATCTCACCCAGAAGTCTGTGCTACGGCTCAAAAACATCTGCAAGCTTCTTCCTGATGCACTACAGTCTATGACCTACTATGTCCTAGTCCTAGATTTAGCTTTCAGCATAAAGACTGCTAAAGACTTTTTTTTTCAACTTGTTGCAGAGGTCGGTGCAACTTCTCATACTACTCAGTTCTGTGGTTCTTCGAGTCCTTGTTGAGTCCTCTGTCAGCTTTTATTGTGGTAATGAGAGGGTTTCACTGTTGCTGAGACAGTGAGTTCTTACTACTTCCTTACTTAAGAACTTGCTAGTCTCACTTGCAACAACTGAAACCACCTGAGGTTTGTTGATTTTATTGAGACACTTAACTTTTTCCTGGATAAAAGGAAAAAAATCCTAACAACCTTATTACTGTAAAAACGTGTGTAGTCTACTGCACCTTTCGTTGTGCTATATGTTATTCTTTCTTATTATAAATGAATGAATGAAGAAATGGATGAATCTTTAGTAAGTTTGTGTTTTCCAGGACTTTCCAGGACAAAAATAAATAAATATTCATGCTCGCTTTGTTTTTTCTCTTTTCACCATTTCTTTTACTTTGCCATCGTCCAGAGGTCATGTTCTTCTCGTGATGCTGTCTTTTGCTATAGGTTGTTTTCTAGTTCACCCGGGATTGTAAGTGATCGAACTACACTGTAAAGTGACGCTGTATTGAGTTCGACCCGAACAGGTCACACCAGCCCTTCTCTCCTCATTAGCATCACAAGGCCTTAAAACAGCCCACTGACCCCAATCAATGATACTAATATACATACATTTGCATCCTAATCTAATGGATCCTCAACTTTATTAGATCTGATCTGAACATAAGAAGTTCACCTGTAACACTAACTCAGACACCTTCACTCAGGGAGTAATAACTCCACGTTAATATGAAGGATTTATGAAAATATGACTATATTTGACCTAGATTTAATGTAAACTATTATTGTTTTGAAGAAAGGTCTTGAGTCCCTGTGTAGGACACTTAGCATGCAACCGTCATCAAGGACTTCCACTCTCGCAATCTCCAGTTCCCAAAGCCATCTGGTGGAGTCAGTAGGGGGAGCTCTCTAACATCCAGCACCTGTAACTAGGTCTTTTGTTTCTTTATTTCTCTTAGTTCTGTTCACTATATAATAATAATAATATTATGACTGCTCATTTTTATTTCTTTTTTATATGTTATAATAAATAATAATTTTAATTTAATTTAATTTAATTTAATTTACTCACTGGTGTCCCAAATATTGAGCATCTGCCATGAAAAATCACAAACCTACCATAACCCTGCTGCTCAAAGTTCTATTTTACAATAGTTTACTTCTAGTAAACTATAGTGTTCAACCCCAAATACATCCACACACACACACACACAAACATTTGACCATAAGTGGACAATTTGGGGAGATGTTTACAGCTAACAATGTGGAAGCATCATTGGACACCAGGTGATTAAATGAGCAGGTCAGGGTAACACTGCATTCACCTGTCACTCAACTGGTGGCAGATTAGTCATCTGAGTGGCATCCATCAACTGCCACATTTACAATGGCGCGCGCGCACATACACACACACACACGCATACACTCACAGGTGTCAGGAGTCCTGTTGTTGACAGGTCTGGCTGTCCAGTTCTGTTACTCCATCTTCACGCCCTGCATCAACCAGGTCACAAACCGAGTCCTTAAAACCACATTTTACCCATGGTACGGCTGGTGTCGTGGACATGTGCAATTTACCCTGTACTGCCTGAACGACAGGCTGACCGACAGGCTGACCGACAGACTGAATAAATGACAATTAAACAGATTCATTAAGTCCCCTAGGGCAGGGGCTAGTCTGCCTGATTAGGGTCACTTAAAGCTTTATGAAGCCACACATATACATACAGGTGTGTGTGCACTTTAAATTAACCCGCTGCTGGTTCACCCAGAGACCATGTCACTAACAGTAAATAAGATAAACATTCACACCTTAGTGAACTGCCACCATGCTGTTAAACCCGACCTTTGTATTATTAGAACATGTACTATTTAATGAACCACGTAATCTTATTTTAAACCCAATTTAAACCTAAAATGAATTGAATTGTTTCCTGTTAAGGATATAAAGGGCCAATCCCACTTCATGCTTGTGAATTTTAGAACATCAATTTTAAGTTTTTGATCGTTTTTAGCGCAAATGTGCTTTTGCTTTCTTCTACATACAAGAATGTGGGTGGCGTAACAATGTAACATCATACAGTAACGCCTTAAAACTTAACCTTCAAACAACCAAAGTGGATGATCCCTGGGTACTGGTATTTAATATTAGTCTACAAAAACAACTGTTCTTCCTTCTCACTCTCTTTTTGACTAGTGTTTGTATAAAAATGGACTCATTGTCGAAGTCCTCAGGTGTGCAGAACTGCTTTTTTAAAATGAATATTAGGTGTTATTTTTAGTTTTTAAAAAATGTTTTTTCGTGAACTGCATAGTTCAAAAAGGGAGGCGTTCGACAACCGAGGTTCCACTGTGTGTGTGTGTGTGTGTATATATATCTACTGTATATATATATATATATATATATATATATATATATAGCAAGCATTACGACTACTAAGTCATGCTACCTCTTATATACATTATTTGTTCATGATTTTGTGCATTTATTTTATTTATTTGTGTATAAAACGACCAAACCATGATGTCACTACCGAGGTTTGTATCGTGGCTTTTCTTGTACATTTACAGCCCATAAATATCTATATAAAGTATATATATTTAAAAAGTCATTATAGCTTGAAAACGTATTTTTGTAAAATCACGTACATGTTTAAAAGGAAGTTTCTCGTCTGTGCTTGCATTCCCATGGTAGTTTGCGCAAACCCTTCAGGCAAAGCTAACACTCTTTGCTCTTAGTACCCTGATGATCAAAGTGGCCCATTTGTTTGAACACACTGAAAGAGTCATTAGAAATGCATATTACAGAACAGCTATTGCATATTAACAACGTCAGGCAGCCAATTAATCATTAGCTCAATCATCAATCATCAATATCTCATTTGCATGAAATTATTCTCTTTTAAGAACCCGTGTCTGGGGTGAAGGGGTGAGCTCATCGATAATGCTAATGTCCCCGTGGGGCTGGGCGAGGGAGGTGAAGGAAAGACAGACAAGGGAGACGTTAGGGTACAAGTCCCAGTTTATATGTATAACTCTCTCCTTAAATATAACCTGCTCAGAATCAGCATGTCCATTAGGCAGAGAAGATTCAAGAAACGTGGTGTAGATACTGTATGTCCTGGTGAAATGAACTGACCCAGACAGCACGCAGACACGTGGGCATGAAAACACACACACAAGCACACACACACATGCAAATATGCTATTGGCAAGGCCAGAGAAAGTGGAGTGTCTCAAGGTCACCTGAGGCTTAGGGCTCTTATAGATCGCTCTACAGTGTGTATGTGCGCTGACCACACCTAGGAGTGTGTGTGTCCAACTGTGTTGGAGGACGGCACTGGGAATAAATTACTTCTGTCACAGTTCACTTCTGTATGGAAGAACTAAAAAAAATATATTGCCACTAACTGAAGTAACATTAAGGCACGTGTCAAACTTTTAATGTACATCTCTTTTTTTTCACAGGCAAACAACAAAATTTTAATGTACATCTTTTTTTTTTCACAGGCAAACAACAAAAAAGTGTCAAACTTTTAATGTACATCTTTTTTTTCACAGGCAAACAACAAAAAAACTAAATGTATGTGTTATAACATAGCGCATATGACGCTGATACTACAAATTCTGCCAGTTTATAGGGGCTTTATACTGGTGGCCCAACTGTAGTACACCTTTGATATGATCTTGCGGGCCAAATGTAGTTACACTGCGGGCCAGATTTGGCATATAATCTGCTTCCTCAGTTGAACCTAACCCAGGCGTGGGCAAACTTTATGACTCGCGGGCCACGATCGTCCTAAAATTGAACAGGGGGCCAGGTCAGGAGCAGATAGATGGAGCGTTTGTGTGAACTGTGATAAATGACATGTAAAAGTCATGCATAAAGGCTCATTTTCTTGCTTTTATCCATCTATTGGGGAAACACAGATATTGCAGGGAAAAGGTAGAAGTATCATGATAATATAAATCAATTATATAATTTGGAAAAGTTTGGGGAGCCGGCTTAAAAAGCTGAACGGGCCGCATCCGGCCCCCAGGCCATAGTTTGCCCATGCCTGACCTAACCCCTTGTTCCTTTTTTCCATATTTATCACCTGCTAAGCCCAAGGAGGTGACACGGCTTCTCTTAGCTGATTACCAAACATGAAAAAGGTTTCCTGAGTTCAAGACTTCTAATTGATTACCAACTCCCTTCTCTGTGCTCACTCTCCTCCCCTCCCCTCCTCCTCATTGTCAATCCTGACATTTTCACCCTGTCTTTACCTTTGGCTTCATCCTTCAGCCTTTCCACCAGCGCCGGGGCCGGTTCATGTCACTAATGTTAAGTGTGGTCAAATAAGCACAACGCTGTGTAGCGTATGTGCGCGTTTGCCGGAGCGTGCACGTGAAAAGCGTTCTGTTCCTGTCTGTTCGAGTGTTTGTGTTGGAGGATACACTCGAGGCTTAATTAGAGCCGTTATTGCTTCAAAGGGAATGGTATAATGGCACGTAATGAAAAATGCCAAATTTCCTCTTCAATAAAAATGAAATTGATTAATGAAAAGCACTTTGAGATAAAAGAGGTTAAGCATGCTTGGATATAAAAGATGATGTATTAATCCTCTGTCGTTACAGATGGTTAAGGCCTCCTGACAACTGCTATTATGTCGAGACACTGTTAGCATGCATAATTATGCTAATTAAGGCCTAATTAAGTGCTGATTCTTTGGAGAGTCTCTTTCTTTGGCTGTAATTTAACACAACTCAGCATTCAAACACTTCCTTAAGATTTTTACATACCCTGCGACTCATCTCTGGTCCTTGAACTGTTTGTCCAGTAGTTATCCAGTATGGATTCCACCACATTGGCCAAAACTGATGAAAAAAGGTCTGCGGACGCAAAAGAAACCCAATTGTAATATGTGATTTATAAAATGCAAAATATTTTATTTCTACAACAGTTCTTTGACTTATATTGAGGTTCAACGTCGTAACTCGTAAGTTGCAACTTACATACAACTGCACAAGACTTATCGCAAAATATGTAAACAGAACCGTTGCAGCAAACAGCAATGAAGACCACATTTAAAGTGTGCAGTTGAATTCCTTATTGTCCCCAAAACTGAACTTTACCACTGACATTATTGAGTAGCAAAAAATTACTGTGAGCCATATTGAATGGCAAAATGGTTAAAAATGGATACAGTCAGCAACTACTTAATGTGATTGGTCTTTTTTGGTTTATTTGGATAAATCTGACGCTGACATTTTAACGAGACCCCATTAAACAGTAAGGGTCAACCTGCTTAGTTTTCAACACATGTTGAGTTAAACCAGGCATGGGCAAACTAAGGCCCAGAGGCCGGATGTGGCCCATTCCACTTTTTAATCCAGCCCTCAAAACTTTTCCAAATAATATAATTTATTTATATTATTTTTATACTTCTGCCTTTTCCCTGTAATACCCAGTTTTCCCAGTAGATGGCGTAGAAAATGAAAAAAGCATTTCAGCCTTTATTACATGTCATTTATCTTAGTTCGCACAAACGCTCCATCTATCTGCTCCTGACTTGGTGCCCCTGTTCAATTTTAGGACAATTGTGTCCCGCGAGTCAAAACGTTTGCCGATGCCTGAGTTAAACTAACAAATAGAATGCCAACCAAAAATGCTAAACATTAACACTTAGCTGAGAATAGTGAAATAAAAATATAGAAGGTAGGACACGTTATCTCGGTTAATTATATCACATAAGTTGTTTTACTCCGTTGGCATTTCCCGTTGCTTTCGACCTTTTTAGATTTACAAGAATTAGCTCTGTAGTCGGTCACTGGTACAATGGTTCATTAACTGACTGATTAAAGGTTCTTACAGTATATTAAACCAGAGTGTGACAGTGAACCTGTGTCTCTTTAAGAGTGACCCCACATGCAAACAGGCTGTGATTCATTCTGTCATTAAGACAAAGCCATTACAATGTTGACATGACATCTCTCAACCTGGCTGTCATCACGTGTCGGGACACCTGACCTCTCTGTCATAGTGCATGTAGAGATCCAGCAGTAACACGGTAACAGTAGCCACAGTTAAAGCTACTGTACAACAGCCAGGTGCTGCTTCTTCACTTAATGCAAATTGGCCATTGTGTTCTGCAAGAAGAACCCCACTTTTACCATGCCTCCTATAACAGTCCACTCACTGTTGAAGCAGGCGGTTAATACAGCGGCTCAGCGACAAGAGAAAGCTACCAGATATCGATTGTAAAATAAAATAAACAATTCAGATAGCATCTTTAAATACAAACTGGGTCTGAGACCGTATGTTACATAAACTGCAGGGGAAACTGTGGCAAGTGGGGAAACAGATGCACTGTAGTATAGAGATTTTCGTTGTTACTTTAAATCAACGGGAGGCAGAAGCATTGGAGCAGGAGTATGTGCAGATAATGAAGTGTGGCACTAAGTAATTGTGGAGTCCCTGCCAAAGCTTAATTAGAGATTCATCCTCTGGTATATATCACGGTTAGTGTGTGTCAACAGGGTGCAATATATCAGACGATGGCAGAAAGGGGTTTATGGCCCAAAGTCTGTGTGCGTGTGTGTGTGTCTGTGTGTTTGTATGCTTGTGTGTAACAGCCGCATGTAGGCCTGTGAAATTATACACCAATAATTAATGGCAGATAGGAACTTTAGCACCTGTTTCTGTCCAATGTTAATGGAGATGCTGCAGAAAATCCTCTACGTAGGGCTTTAAGATAAACATGGTGTCTGTTTCTTAATCTGTATGTGGTCCTGCTTGGTTTGATGTAAATAAATGGAACTGCGTGTGATAAATGTCCTAGAAACAACAGCCATGGGGAAAGTTTGGGGTTTTTTTTAATTCCGTTATTGTACATTTTTAAACAGATAACAATTGTATGTCAGCTCCAGCCCCCAACAGCAATTCTATCTAGGGCTTTTTTCGTGTGGTGTTCCAGGTCATTCCCTTCCTCTTGTGTCACCCAACCCTTCTGAGTTAAACTAACAAATACAGTTCCAACCAAACATGCTAAGTGTTAACATTTAGCTGAGAATTGTGAAATAAACTAGAAGGTCACATAAGTTGTTTTACTCAGTAAATTTTAACACTGTTAGCATTTCCTGTTGCTCTTGACCTTTTCACATTTGAAAAGAAAAACATTTTTCTCAAGGGTTTGTTCAAAAAAGGCCACAGATCAAATATTCACAAAGAAGTACTCTACTCATCCAAAAGTAGAATATTAATAATAAGCTTGATGTGTATACAGTAGGTGGCTGGCAAGTATGCAGACACAGAAAATAAAAAATAGAAATTAATTATTTTTTGTGATCAACAAAAAACAACAGCAAAAGTAGTCGTGGTAGTAGGAGGAAGAGGAGTACTAGATGGATAATGGAGTTTTACATGATTATAAACAGGCTTTTTGTGATGAGCCTGGTGCAAGCAACGCACACACACACTTAAACACACTCACTCTAACAGACGCACTAAGAAAAGGAAAAAGAAAAAGAGACAAGAGAGAGAATCCCCTGCGCTTCCATTTGGACCAAAGCACAACATTAACATCACATTTCAGATATCATCAGAGATTCTAAAAACCATTTAAGCCGACTCTTAAACAGGTGTTCAGTTGAACTTCACATCATGTTCCCTTTCTTTCTTTTCTTTAGTTTCTTCCATTGGCGGTGCTTCTGCTGCGTCCTACCATGGTGTCTCTTCGTCCAGGTGCACCACTATCTGTCTTACTGTATCCACATCCCTTCGTCTTCCTCACCCCCGCCTCTTGTGTTTCCCCTCAGCGGTGATAACTTAACCTCCCCCACCTGTGTCTTGTTGGCTCCACCCCGTCTCATTATAACCTATACTCTTTTCTAGACTTTCTTACTTGTTTCTCACCCCACTGACTGGACCTGCGCTCACTTAAATCTGTTAGCCTGGAATTGGGAAACCTTTACTTTTCTTCTAACACTGTTGCATATTATGTCATCAAAGAGAAACCTTATTTGGTTTCACTATTCTTACCCAAGGATCTGGTATAACAAAATAAACCACTGAATCAATCAGAAGCAGCAATGAGGCAGAGTGGTCTGTCCACTGCGAGTGGTGTAGCATGTCCACAACCAGACGGAGCATGTCTGTGTTCTGTGTGCCCGGCCTCGAGATTTTTCAAGATTTTCACACTACTATCAACTCTGGTTTCACTATTGCACCACAGCTTCAGCCTGAAGCTGAAAGCAGATATTGATGGAGACCTCCAGATGCTCCAAGTCACACAGCTACATGAGTACTTGCCGGCTCTTACTGTGCAGTATTTGCTAACTTTCTTTAGCTGAGCTAGGTTTTCACACACTGCGTGCCACATTTGGTCCCCGAGCCTTGAGTTTGACGCGTGCTCTGCAGTGCCCTTTTTATACCAAGGACCAGTCGGCCTGAATCAGCCGTTACAGCAGACCGGTTATACCATCGCTGAAGGATCATTACATTTTCAAAATAAAATCTTATAGACTTTATTCTGTTAATATCAGTGTCTGAATGACATATCGTTTTATTTTGCTCTACAGGATCGCACACAACAATACACTGAGAGCTACCAAAACTTCTACATGTGTGCCCTCCAGTTTCAAACTGACTTTACAAGTCAATGCAGTGGGAGAGGAAAAGTGCACATGTGTGTGTTTGTGTGTGTATCCGGACAGAAGACGCTGATTGAAGTGTCAGGTTTAAGGCAGAGGAAAACCGAAATGTAAGAAAGAATAGTGACAGTTAAAGCTCTTTACCTCTCTCTGTGCTAGCTTCTTGGCTGTGTTATTTAATTTGGCTAATTGAACGCTTGAATAATTCCAAAGAGATTATAGTCCAACAAAATGTCACAGTCAGGTCAGGGGTAAGTGGGCCAATAATCTATTTGTCAAATACATCAAGCTCTCCTCTAATTTCCTTAGATTGAAATTGATCATTCTGTAAATGCAGAGTCCAGGTGGCTGATAAGATTTATTTCTTTTGTGCTTGGGAGGCTGAGCTAATATTATCTCAAGGAAGCACAGGTAATTCTGGATTAACTAAAGAACCTTGTGGAGTGGAAAAAGAACCACTGGTAATAAAAGCGCTGAAAGCTTCATTTAAAGCTGTTCTTTAATGATAGATCACAGCATGGTCTCTGTACCCAACCCGTTAATCTGATTAGTTAATTGTCAGGGGGAGTGGCACCCTTTCATGCCAATTTAATTGGGATCCTACAAAGTAGAAAAATCATATGACTAATTATTGTCTGTCCCGAAAATGCAACTTTTTAAGGCTCATGTCAATATAAGCCATTTCTTGCAATGTTTAACTTTATAGCTACAGTTTGAACTGAAGTCTACAGTTATTAAATATCTAACAAGTATTTTCTGGTGAGGCCAGATTTCCACTCTTTCCTTGACACTATTCCCCAGGACTTTTCCAGCCTCTACAGAGACGAGTTATCACGTCCTACACTAATACATCCCTCTGCCTCCCTCATTCTTTGGAAGCGTTCCTTCCTGCAGTTGTAACTTGCATTTACCCAGATTGTTTCTATGTTTATCACTCAGACATTTGATGTGCAGTCTACAGCTAGGGTTTATCTGATAAACAAATATGACACGTCACAAAATAAAACAAACACAGCCACAGATTACAGCATAGCACTTCATTAGCTAAAAAAAAGACTTCAATAAATCATTGAAAAAACAAACAGCAGCTGCACTTCTCGAACACAATCAAAATCACTGCCGAGAGACAAGACCCAAGCAAAACATAATTCATCGTAAATACAACTGAATATCAAAATCCAACGTTACAAGTTCCTCAGGTATCGTAGCTTCTTGACTCTGCTGCAGGCCACTGGATAACTTAACCATCTATGACTGAAAAATGTATCACTTATGTTGCAGGTTTTCCAGGACACATGGCAACCCTGTCTGGGGCACCCTGATTTTTGTAGGGGCAAGGGGTTTGTAGGTGTACAGGATTACTAGCCGTCTTGACAAACATTTTAAAAAGGTATATTTACTGTAAATGGAGAGCTCTGTAATATTAGGTGAAAACAACAGATTATGAAAAAACAAATGAGAAAACAATGATTCTACTGTACATTTTTCAAAGCTACACTTATCAGGGAAAATCTTTACTGTAATTTCTGAGAAGGACCTGGTAGTGAAAAAAATGTCATAGATTTCTCCAATCTGCAGACTAAAGCAAAACAATGTCCAAAGTCACAAAGTGAAAAGACGCCTGACAAGATGTTTTTTGTTTTTTTTAGCAATGGCATGTTTTGAGATTTATGATGATGTATCATTTTCCTATATGGTGGTCCCATCAACTGTGTCCTCTGTAGTTCTTGAAGGGTGACATTGATATGTTTTAACACACTGTTTGAATGCACAGTGCAAGTTCTGGCCGCTGTTGCACAAGCCCGTATAAAATTGGAAAACATTGGATGGATGATCCGGGGCGACACTATAGAGGGGTAAAAAGGTATGAGAGGTGACATTTTAAAAGAATTGGTGAGTGACGTGTCACTTTACTCCAAAAACTCAAAAGTAAGGAGGGCTCAACAATTTTTATAGTCATCGCAAGTTTACCAGTAGCAGTTTGTTTTTCCATCATCACATCTGTGATCTTCGTGAAATTATATATTACAATATATAAGTCACACCTGAGTAAAAGTCGAAGGATAAAAAAAAGTGCGACTTATAGTCTGGATAATACAGTAGATCATTTTAGCCTGGTCATTTGAATAGTAGCTCCAAAGCCAAAACACTGTGGGTTCTGTGGTGTCAGGTAAAACAAAGTGTGATATCTCTAGATAGAGGCGTCCCACTCTCCTCTCTAGGAGTGTCTGCCAAAACATTCACAAACAGGAACCAGGAATCTTATTTAAGTAATTATGGCATTACACTTTTGTACTGTAGCGCAAAGTGTCATGTTTTTCTCCCAAACATTCTCTATTTATTTGGTGCTTTAATTCACACTTGACCCCTTGTCATCCCAGACTCTTCTTTGCCAGTCTCCTTTACCCCAGTACACATACATGTGAACATCGCAGTGACAGGGCCGAGATGCTCATGTAAATTATGACAGACTGCTCCTTTTGACTTTGTGTGTGTGTGTATGTGTGGACTTGCATGTCCATACTGTAGTGCACAAAGACAGCCAGGGGAGTGGGCCGGTTGTCTTGGCATCAGAAGGGTCTGATTTTTGTGGCAGGGCTGTCATATCCCAGTATCTCCACAACATCAAGCAAGTGACACAGAAGACTGGGAATATGTTCCTTCAAACAGCACCTAGATATCATGAATTCAGGCTACAACTAGGGGAGTATAATCCCTTTATAGTACAAACAAGGTTATTGCTTTTGAGGATCTCATTTAAATCACACATGGTATAATTTTCTAAATTTCTTCAGAATATCACGTTGCTGCTCTAAATTCTACACCTTTTACTAAAAGTTACTTTCGTTTTCAAGGAACGAATGAGCTGCAAAAAAAAAAATTCAGCCAAAGCTTTCTAGTCAGATTTAGAAGACACGGTTGGAGCTACTGAAATGGAACGAGGTCTTTAATGCCGAGTACTAAAGCCATAACACTAAGTAGAGGCTGCCCACTTAAATCTCCACGTTCTTCATTCACTTTAGCTCACCAAACACGACAGTCCCCATAGGCGTGTAATGAATAATCATTAGCAAAGGGTCCACAAATTATTGATGTAAAATAAGCAATGATTCTTTTTTTGTTTCACAATTTATTGCCATTAACAAGTAACTTGCAATCCAATAAATGTCAGCATAGCTTTCAGTTAATTAAAGGGAAAGATATTATACACTAATGCAGGGTGGCGTTTATATCTCGATTTCTACAGACTGTAATTTACTGCTGAGCCTTTATTTGAAGGAACCCACAAATAATGGCTATTAAGCCGTCAGGGAATGGACAGGGGATCACATTAATGAAATTAGGTAAGGTGGAATGGTGATCTACACAGCCTGGACTCTGGAAAACCACAGTCATGCAAAAACTACACACACAGTTATGTGGCTGCACGCAAACACGTCACATCAGGGCTGCCTGCTGTTTAGCCTTCTCTTCCGTTTTTTTTTTTTTATCATCTCAGCCTTCATGGTCTGTCTTGTCATTCTCTTGCCATTTTGACTTCAGCTCTTCTGCATTTTGTCCGAGCACCAAGTGCAGCCCAGTTATAGGTGTTCAACATGAGGACCTGTCAGCTCATCAGGGAAAGTTTTCCTGTTTGTCCTAAGCATTGTAGGTAGCAGTCAGTCCATCACCGGCTCTGCCATCAACGGTGAACACACACGCATTAACACATACACATCTGCCCCAGTAACAGAGAGGTGTCACTCAGTCAGGCAGCTGTAGTCGATGGTATGACGGCTCTCCTCAAATCAGAGACCCTTGTCCCTGTCAACAGCAACCAGGCCCTGAGGCTACCTCTGTCACACGGCGTACACCCCCGTGAACACACTTACACACACATACATACGCCACAAGGAGAAGAGATGGGGGGAAGGAGAGGAGGTGACTGTGTCCCATCTAGAGCATACAATTCCACTGGATAAGGCGGAGCATGGTGCTGGAGAAAGGAGGAGGAGGATGAGCATAAGTGGGGGTGTGGGGGGTGTATTAGTTAGAACAGCGATACTGATTTACGTCCTGACAGAATGGCCCCAATTATTCTCTGTGACAGTTTTGGGAAATTGGGCGTGAGTGTGATGGGACAGCTCCACAGATAGCGAGGCAGATAATTGTTCGACATATGCCCACATTAGGGAGAAATCTGTGAGCCAGATTGAAGCCACTCCATTCCATGTGAAACAATGCAAAAAGAAACAGCAAATAAAACAGTTCCACTCATTGTTCTTATGCATATATGAATAAGTGTCTGTGTTTTGGCTGGCAGCGAACATAAGAGGCCCTCGGTGAAATCGGACAAGCTGCCAATATCCTAGTCATGTGACAGTGACTTCCTGTCTGTGTGTCACACAGCAGCTGAAGGTTTGTCAATATCACATCCTCTCTCATCTCCACAAACAGCGCCAAGATCACTACTTTCCCGGTCTTAACAGCAAACATTATAAACGTATTCTCTGGAAAGAACACTTTCACACTTGTAAAATTACCACAATTATTATATTAAATTTAAAATATACATTTTGGTATCACTTTTTATTTATTTATATTTATATTTTGTTTGTTTGTTTGGTTGGGGTTTTTTGTAAAAGTATATCAGAACTTCATCAAATTGTTTTATTCGGTAAACATCAACCAAAACAAATCTGTTTTAAACAGATACTCAAACAAAACCACGATTTTTCGAGCGCTTGGCCTGCAGGCTAAATAAAAGGACAACACTGCCCTCCTGTGTCACTATGGAAGAGAAAACTTAAAATGAATGGGCAAGGTAGGATGGAGGTCGGGATTGAAAATTGATGAAATTCACTAAAAATTAAAAATACAAATGTAGCTTTAAGGATTTATAAAATCTGATCTTCAGACTTCAACAAAGAAAATTCATATGTTCAACTCTCTCGGTCCACATACTACTGCAAACAAACACGACTCACATGTGCAACCCACAACTTAAATACTGGAAATTGGCAAACTTCGTCATTAATCAATAAAAAATAAATTCCTACTGACAAAACGAGATCTTTGTTTGCTAATATCAGCTGTCCTTCTCACCAGCTTGTTCTCTCTCACATCATTTGTGGTGAACTTCTCTCTATTTCGCCAAAGAAATGCAGTTTACAGCTTATACTGTCCGTTCCGAATATAAACATCATAATAGTTACATATGGAGGGTGCTACAGAAACAATTTGGTCAGAAACCACTATTTTATAGCCGTTGTGACAACTGGAGATTTTCCATATCAGGGTAATAGTGTGCTCCAGCAGTCGTTTTTTGTTTTTCTTTTCATTAACTCACTTTGCTAACTGCTAACATTCAAAAATACATAATAAATTCCTTCACCATGAGTAGTAACACACATGGGTCTAATATCTCAAAAATATGATCTTATAAAACACTGCACCCAAGAGAGTATTTTAACACAGACTTCAATAAAATAATAAAACATCTTTACTATGTGAATAGTAATAGTCCAAGAATATGTAGTATGTAGAAAAGACAGAAGAAATAAACAGCTCATTTCTCTACCACATTCACAGAACAGGAAAAGAAACCTTAACCTGGAACAATAACTGGACACAATTGTTCATAAGAAAACACAAATCCCAGGTTTAGACAATTTGACTATATTTCATATGACAACAAAGTTGGAATATAAACAATGTTTAATGGTAGTTTTCAGTTATGTTAATGTTAGTCAGTTCTTGTTTTATTTGTAACAAATCATTCAAAAGTTCATGTGGAGTTTTACTCTTCCAGTCACACAGTCATACAAAGAGACCTGTGACTACAATTAATACCAAAGTAATGACACAAACATTGCCACGTTGAACAAAATGCCCATTGATATCCATTAAGTCCTGATGGTTGCCATCAATAACAAAAACAATATTCCTCCCTGTCTATATATAGTAAGAGAATAGTAGTTTTCTAAATATTAAACCCAACAAAAACCCAACACACCCTGTTAGCTACTGAACACAGAATTAGGAAATAAAATTAAATAAACACCAGCAGCATGTGGGGGCTGAGATTCAAACTAACAAGGCCACAGGCCTCCTCCTCCTTCTCGCCTCCCCCCACCCCCCACAGCCCAGTAAGGATGCCCACTCTCACCTGCTCTACTTGCTTACTTCTAGAACCTTCTTTTACAACAAGTACTGTGTAAAGAGCATGGTCACTTTTGAACTGTTTTCAGTTTCCCTGTGACCAATGTTCTGAACAGTAGAAATGGGAGTCTGAACAGTTATTCAGACTACACTACCCATAACGCACTGTGGGCATACCTGCCGATACGCTAAACGCTAAAACGCTTATATTTAAACCAGTTTACACAAACAACCACAACACAGCATATTATCGACAACGTATATTCACTTCAACATCATGGCGGACAGTGAGGTACCCACTGTTGCAGCTTCACCAATCAACCCGTAGCGACATCTTAAAACAAACATACTCACACTCGCAACGCTGAACTTCCGGGTCCGGCAGCATGTAGTGTCCCAGTGGAAGCACGAACCACGGGAGAGCTATGCGGGGTGTTTATTTGTTTATCTATTGTTATCATTGTTCAGACATTTACTGTGTCCTGTCATAATTGCAGTTATTGTTATTGGTTTATATGTTTTTGTTATGGGAAATGTAAATATTTTATCTATCCAATCATCTCCCTCTCTCCTGTGTCCATGCCCCCATCACCTGTAACTGACCTCCTGTGTTTCCTGCCTCTGTTTAAACAGCTTTTCCTCAGTTTGTTCCACCTGTGTCTTGTAGGTGTTCCCCAGTCTGTGTTTAGAGCTATCATTCAGATGACCAGGTTAAACTGATCCACCTACTTAAAAAACTGGACATACTTAATATACACTAAGGTGTATATTAAGTATGTCCAGTTTAAGTCATTGATTAAATATATGTAGATGTTTGATGATTGGATTCTTACAGCATATGGTCACTACACACACAACAGAATTATATTTATATTTTACATTTTTTTAGTTTTATTGCTCATGATTTACCAGCACTCCCTTTGTGATCTACTGGTAGATCCTGATCTACTTTGTTGGACTGGGCAACCTTGATCTAATGTCGCTTTGGATAAATCTGCTAAATGCATAATTATAAATGTAAAGTCTTGCTTAGAGAAGAAGTGATCCAGATTTTCAACTTTTGAACTTAAAAGGCCTGAAATTTGTGTCGTTCCTGAGCTTCAGTTTAGTTTATAGTACTAACTTGGCCAAGAATGGATGATATTTACTCAGCCCTCTTTTCCAAGCTGTCCACATTCCTGTTCCAGTTACTGTAGAGTCATGCTCAGACAAAAATGCTTTGTTGATCATTATCTGGTATTGAATATACCAGGTGCATGTTAGTGTGAGTATGAGAAAACCAGCCTGTGTCACCAATTCCTGGCTCTCCTTTATTGGCAGCTCTAATTAATATATGAAGCTGTCGTTGCATATCATTAATTAAGTTGTCCTTCATCCTGGTTTAATTGTATGCAAAACCAAAGGATTTTCTCATGGCTGTGTTCAATCTAATAAAGGCCTTGTGTTACTGCAGG
The DNA here is from genome assembly GCF_000523025.1 of Cynoglossus semilaevis. Lineage (NCBI taxonomy): Eukaryota > Metazoa > Chordata > Actinopteri > Pleuronectiformes > Cynoglossidae > Cynoglossus > Cynoglossus semilaevis. Next base: position 11,164,548 of record NC_024312.1, read on the forward strand.
GGCTGGATCAGAGTTTTGAAGTCCAGGCCCTGCAGGACTTTGCTGTCAGATGACTGTTTTTAATTAGGCTGAGCACCAACTTCGGTAAAGATCAATGACCTGGATGTTGTCTCTTGTCTTTATTAAGTGCACATCTAGTGACTTTCACTTTCATATACAGCCGTTCTTCCCCCAAAACTATTTTGTAGAACACATATCATTTTGCCAATCCCGGACCTTGCGTTATTACATAATTATGCTAATATTCGGACATCCCTACTTTATTTACCTGAACTGGTTGTACACCATACATGCTGCATTAACTTTCTTTTCGTTTGTATTGTTTTGGGGATTTTTTTTTTCTCTTCTGAGTTTTTATGTTCTAGATTATGATGTCAGCACTGTGTTAGCGTAGATGAGTGACATGGGTACTGCTGTACAGCATGTGAGTTCAAACGTAGAGAATCCAGTTACACGATGTAGGAACAGAACTCGTAATTCCAGGACCCCCATTTATTGTTTTTGCTCAGTTAAACAGAAATTCAACCAAGTGCCTAACAAAAAAGTACAAATGCTTTTCTTAGGTTACAGTAAATCAAAAAATATATATACTATCAGAACTCCAACCATCTCCATGCACCTTATTACACCTATGAATCTGCCCTGGATTATTTCTCTTTTCTGTTTGTTCAATTCTCCACTATCTCTCTCCATTACATGTGCAAAACATCTCAGCAAGTTGTTTAGACCTAACCCTGAGCTTCATGGTCACTGCAGCTGAATAAAGAGAAAGGAGGGAGAGCATTACCCGGCTTTCAGGATTACTATAAGCAGCACGCACTTCGAACACTGAGTTTACTGAGGTGCATGAAATTACGACATCATATGTCCTAGAAATGAAACAGTAAGACACGCCAATACAACCAATGACAGGAAATAAAAACACAGCTCAATTACAAGCAGGAATTACAGCAGGTTGGATTGTCAATCCTTATTCACTGTTAGGATCTCTCGAGTAAAGGCCGTTTTGCCTGAGGTGGTGAAGTTAGTCTTTATTGACAGGTTAAAAGGAACATGACGTCATTATCTTTAGCACAGTCTCCTTTTTATAATCTTAATCTTAAAGGGTATTATTTAAGTCACTTAGATTCTCTGTAGAAAAGAAAATATGAAAAGAAAATGTACAGTGTGATGCCAACAGAAATCCCCAAAAATAGTGATCACACAAAAAAAGCCACTTTAAATACCTTTATTTATTACATTAGTACAATATTATCATACAAAACAAAAACAAACAAAACAAAACAAATGCTTGATTTAAAAGAAAAAGGTATATTAATGTCACATTTTTGGGCTTTTTAGCATCATTTTATAAAGACATTGAATGAGCAATGTCCAAGTGATGGCCTCACGTAGGTTAAAAGTTTGTCCCAAAATACAACCAAATACAACGAAGGGCAAAAAGTTTCCAAAAAACCACAAAGGAAAGAAAGTGAATGTAGCACACTGCGATGTATGTTGTGAATGTAAACAGAGACGTCGTCAGTATATGGCACCGTGTGACAAAGTATTCCTCCACTCCACTAGACAACTTGCTCCTGTATGAACTAGTTGGTGAGTTTTAACTGTGTACGTGGGAATGATGGAACAAGGTTTTTGTAATACGTTTTTGGGAGATGGCAACCTAACCACAAAACATAGCAGGTCAAGGACATCCTAAACTGAGTACCCCCAGATGTTGGACAACTTATGCAGTGAGATGCACTTTAATTTCTAATAGACCTAACCTTATCCTGAAGAAGAAATAAATTCTTCATGTTAAAATTTCTAAATGTAATCTCGTAGACAAAGCAACTCTTACCGTCTTCAGCGGCCTTGCAACAGTATCTGTCTCTTATACAAACATGTGAGGAATTATCACTTACATGTTTACATAATACTGGATGCCATTGTTGTAATCAGTGTTGTTAGGGCATAAGATTTTCGCTGCAAATGGCTTCTCTAGTGGCGTTAGCTGGGGCTAAGATGTTTTAGCCAGTAGGCAGTCTGGATGAAATCCAAACAGATCTTCTTCTTTCCAGCTCCTTTCTCTCTTTAAAGTTTTAAATCCAAAATGTTGCCAGATATCTACCTAGAGTCCCAGCACTCTCCGCAGCACTCACATGGACACAGCAAAACAAAGAATTTGTCACGTACTAAATTCCTATATTTTCTCGGCACTTGAAGTGTAAAGCACTTGGGGTGGTCATCAGCACTACAACTATAAGTATCTATAAGATGACAGAAAAAAAAACTCTTATTCAATAAACAGAGAACAGAACCAAATATTGTGGTTGAGTAAACATCGATCACCTTTTGTTTTGTCTATTTTTTTTAAAATGTTTTTCTTTAACCAGCGCAAGTCTGTTATGGCAGATAGTCCACCATGCAAGCACATGTGTGGAGTCTTGGAGCTTTGAAGTATTTACTATTTTACTACAAGAGATCAAAGTTACATTGTAGTAACAATCAAAGCATTTTATCAAGACAATACGTTTGCTCCTTGTATTATAAAAACTCAACGTCACAGAAACTTTTTACAACTCAGACTTACTATTATCACTGCTATTGGTCCATTAATGGTCGACAGACTTCTACCTATTAACACTGTTCACAGGTAGCATTGTGAATTAGGCAGCATGTATTTCTGGGTCATTGATACATTGTTTCAGCCAGTCCCGTCTGCCTGAAAGTTTCTTCCAACTGTCGAGAATGCTGCATCTTCTCTGACAGAGCCTTTAAAATGTCATTCTGGTCCACAGCAGTGGCTGTCCTGTAAATGAAGGAGCCCAGTGACTCCAGACCACGGATGCCTAAATTGACTCCACAACCTGGAGAAAATACAGAAACAGTAAAGGAAACATTGACATCTTGTAAATAATAACATAAACCAGAAAACAACATTTGTAATATACAGCACATACACATACACACCTACAGTGTGCGTAGACCATTCTAAAGCTATATCCCTTCTGTCAGGGGGGCCCCAACCCTTGATCTGTGGACTAGGGTCATTTGGTACAAGGCCACAGACAATAAATAAATAATTTACTTCTTCTATAGAGAATACAGTTACAGTGGTCCCTCTCCTATCGAGTTGCGTTCCAAGACCCACTGCGAAAAGGGTAAATCTGCGAAGTAGAGGTGAGATAGTTTTTATATTATTTACATATACATTTACCCTCCTAACCTCCCCCACACTGTTATCAACCCTCCTTAGATGCTGACCTGTCGGCTATTGGCTATTGGCTTTCCTACACCATTCCTTCAAAAGTTTATACTGATGTGTTTACAATGTTTTGTGGTCAATGTTGCATTCATATGTAAGTGAAACTTTACAGATACATACCTGTGTCAAAGTTGAGGACACGTGCTGCCTCCCCCTCCACAATAACTGCCACGTTGTCCCCTTCGATATAGGCAGCACTGATGCGCCTGTGTGACAACTGAATCTCAAAGAGACGCCGGCTGCACTGCATGTGGTGGCACGTCATATCACTGAGACGAGGCTCTATATCAGTCTTACAGGCGTTGAAGGACTGGTGGAAAATGGTCTTCATGATCTGGGCAGCCAAAGAAAAGAGAGAGCGTTACAGATGTTCAGGCATCTCTACAGTATATGTGGCCGAGGCATTGACTGGCGATTTGTCCAGGATGTCATATACAGATATAATTACCAATTTATTCTGATCAAAACAATGACTTAGAAATATTGCTCCCGATCTTTAGCATCTCTCAGGTTTAAAAAATATATATTTTAACACTGGTGAAGAATTATGATTAAAAAGGAAGACTCACAGAGGAGTTGGCTGTGTGCCTAAGGAATCGGACCATCTTGCTGTCAGAAGTGGGGCACACCAGGGCCATGTAGCGGTTTCTGAAGGTGCCATAGATCTTTAGGTGAAAGCCAGGTTTGGCCGTCGGGTTGCGTTGCTCTCGCAGAGCCTCCACTCCGTACGCTGACAGGTCAAAGTAGAGACTGTGGGCACGGATCTCAGGAGTGGGAACCTAAAGTGGAAGAAAGGTACAAAGAGGTACAGATACAAAAAGAATAAATGTAAGATTTTTGGATTGAGTTTTGAAAAAAAAATATTACCAAATGTTCCAAACAAAGTAACCAAAAAAAATCACTTTGTTTTGGCAATGTAATATAGCCATTCCTGGTAGCTCAGTTTATTCAGGCACGGAACCACCATTAGGAGGAAACAGAAGGTGGCCGCATAGTGGATGGGTAAGGTAATACATAAATGTTCAAATTAAAAAATTAAAAAAAAAAATTGTACTATATTGATCCCATATTTGGGAAATTGTTGCTGTCTTAGCAGCAGATATGCTGTTAACAGGCTGTCCACAGCAGGCGCCAAGCATGTGGTTCCTCTGGGTATCAAACCCAGGACCCTCTGCTCTCTGCTCTGTGAGATTATAGACACTCCTTAGTTCTTTCTATTAAAAACAGAACCAGTAACCTTAATCATAAAGAGTGAAAACTGAACATGACTCCTCAGTATTATCTAAACTGTCGCTTGAGTTGAGATAAAAGACTTGTTTTCATTTGTTGTGTCATTTTGGCAGTTGCTCTCTTTTTCCACCCAAACCAGAATTAATCAATTCTCTGTTTGGTGACAAAAACTAGCCGAAGGGCATGAAACAGCATTTATAGCAGAAATGAGAGATAGTGAGAAGAGTGGGCAGAAAGACTATAGGGCTGAACACACAATTACCCCGAGCTGAATTTAATCACTGCAGGAAACTGCAGTTACACGGAAGAGAAGACGATATAAGGCGCCCAGAGACAGACGTGTATACTTTTTATTAAATTAATTTTCTACAGTGAAAACAACAAGAACACATAGCAAGATCTAAATGTTCTTTGTAATTTTTTTTCTTGACAACCTGGGAAGAACATTGTGTACACTATTTAAGACATATCAAAACACCATTCCATACTATGTCATAATAATTTAAGTGAGGCGAGATGCATAAGCCAAAGCAAATATTAGCCTTATCTTCAACATAGAGTTAAGGAGGACTTTTTAATTTGCCCACACACTCTGCTAGCTCTCACTGACATCCACCGACTAGGAGATCAAGGTTATCACGAGTAAGAGATATTTGTAAGAAGTGGAGGCCAGAGGCCGCTTTAGAGCACATAAACAGATGAATACACCACAGGGTCGCGGTAGGAGCAGTTAGCAGAGGAGGGGCTGAAGGAGGAACCTTGACGAGACTCGAATACATCAAGGCTCAGGGACAAGCAAGAGTAAAGGTCGCTGCTGCTGCTGGTGGCCCAATCAGGCTTTTAAGACTAATGCAGGAGGCATTTGTAGTCCCACAAGGAAAACCCCACAATGCTGATCATCAGCTTAGTCAGAACCAAAAAATCTAAATTAAAAATATGCGCACACTCATCAAAGCTGCTTAAAATCACACAGACTTGTCAGCTCATAGTGGACTTATACGGTTATCCCCGTATTGCACCAAGCCAGCACTGAGACCTGACGTTCATTTTTTGGAAGTAAACAAGACCATTTTCATGTTGGAACTATTTAGTACAAGGGGGTTTACCAAATACAGGAAACATTTTGTTAGGTTCAAAATATGATGTAAATGCTTGCCTCTCAAAATAGGGTGTATAGGCTTTGCAGGCACGTCCTTCTGTGCAGCCTTGAAAAAGAAAGGAATAAAAGGCAAGATGAATAGGAGAGAGCCAGTCATTTTTATTTAATTAACTCTGAGCTGAGGAAGACTGCTGTGAGAACAAGTTGAATCCAAAGAAGGTATATGTACCTATGTATGTAATCATATACATACATCAAATATATATATATATATATACATATATGTATCACATATACATATAAGCCATATATACAGTACATATATATATTTATTTATGTATTTATTTATTTATATTTTTTCAAGGTATGTTTGCCCCCACACAGCGCACACTAATGGAACTTCATATAAGTACTGTATAAACCTACCTGACGCTGGTCTAGTCTCTCTATAGTTGCATTTGCTCCATAGGCGTGGCATGACTCCATCACGTAATCGGAGTTGATCCCCAGCACGGAACAGGAGTCACCACACGACCCATCAGCCACCACAATTACATCTGGCCATTCATTGCGAGGGATGTGACGCAGATAGTACTCTGTAAACTGAAAAAATATTCATGATTTATTTAAAAATACTTTACATACTTTATACTTATTGTAAACAGAGGTAAACGCTAAATATACATGTGAAGAAGATGTTAAAAATGATTGTGTGTGTTGCCATAAACCTTTGATAATAATCAGGGAAACAAATACTTAAACTATGAATGCAACTGGATAGAACCCATGTGAAAACACAACTACATCAAATAATAGTAATAGTTTTCTTTAAAGACATCATCATATTGACAGAGTAAGAAATACACAGACACACACGTCCAACAATGCTGGTGTAACTCTCCATACATTACTTTTGCAGCTTTAGCTAATGGAGAGTTACCTCCATTTGACAGTTTCATCCTCCAGGACGGACTGCACGTAGACGCTTTGCTCAGGTAGCTTCAGCATTATACAAAAAGGACTTCCAAAAATGTCATATTTTTAAGGAATAATTTAATCACCATGCTTAATCACCAGTTTAGAGCTTTTTCATCAATATTTGATCCTTTCCACTGCAGTTTAATGAAATTCCAGTTTGACCTTTGAAGGCTTGGTGGGTCAAAACAAAGCCATCCAATGCAGAGGCCCTGTTTAAAGGAGAGGAAATGAGAAGTGCAGGAGTGCTAAGTGCAGCTGGAGTTTCATCTGATCAAACTTCCTCTTGACCTTCCATCTCACTGACTTTGTTGAGTCATTGTGAAAAAGTCACAGAAAAGTCAAAAATGAGCATTGAACAGTGGAGGGAAAACACTCTGGAAAGTTAATGGGAGGGGAGAGAGAAACTCTCTCACAATGTGTTCTATAAAAGGACTGCCACTATGACCTCTGGGATGCCATGGTTCAGTGAAGGTTTTGAGCCATGGCAGTCACTGTGTGCATTTACTGTATGTGTTCTTGACAGACCTGTTCAACAGGCGAACTTCATTTTACATTTACATTGTTTTTGCTCTGACAGCATACTGTACATTATTATTATTATTATCACTTTCTTTAATATTACATATTAGCAGTTAATCAAACAAAGAATAGGTCTTTATCTTTGTGTAATGCATACACTGACTTTGTTTTCTAAACGCAGGCACCTGAACCGGTTTGTAATTAGCATCAATGCAGTTGCTTATAGGAGACTCTTTCACACAATAGGTCCTAATAGCTGTGGCTGTTGCTTACTGTCATCATAAGCATTTTGATTATTTACATACACTTGTGGGTATTTGTATAGGCAAGGCGTGTATGCAATGATCCTGTGCAGCTGCTTTTATTTTTTATATATTTGTAGTCTATTTTTAGGCTATTCTAAACACCTAAATTGTGCAATTGTTGTTACTGTTTTAGCAGAGTGGTTCCCAACCATTTTGGCAACCCCAGACATTTTTATTCAGTCACGTGATCGCAGCCATCAATCAAGATGTTCCAGCTCAGAGATTCTTATATGCTGCATTTCATTTGAACTTGATTCATATTCCTGTGGGTGAGTTGAAGGTACAGTTGTTGAAGCTTAGATGTGGTGTTTTTAATCAAATTTTTTTTTTTTTAAAACTAACATGTTTTGAAACTGCTATTAAAAAATGTTTTTATCAGTACTTTTTTATCAACTACTAGACATTGCAGGTGGACCCCAAGGTTGAAAAACACTGATTAAGAAGATATTGACACAGTGCAATAAAAAGCTCTCCACCTGTGTTTGTTGTCGACCTCACCATCTGGTCATGTTCTTCTACAACAGCTAACAACAGAGTAAATGCCAATTAAAATAGGTTAATAAATGCACAGTTTGTCCTTTAAATTAAAATATAATCAGTGAGTGGCAGCTTTTCCTGCATGTGGTTGTGCAATTGGTCACAGCTGAATCAAACTACATCTTTAACAGTTGGCATTTAAGTTTGTTACTTAAATGTATTTGTAAAATTTAAGCCATCGTTTGTATTGTCTGTGTTTTAATTTGTAAAATGTAATTTATTGTACTATCTATTACTTTTTAAAGCTCTCTTATTGTAGCCAATAGCGTTGACAATTAACCCAGAGACACGGATGGAATGAATGAATGAATGAATGAATGAAACGTAACGCAGCATATTGTACAATGCTGTAAATGCTTAACAATAGACTGGGAAAAAACGGATTGGATTAAGGTGGTGAAAAATGAATATCTGACAATAATGTTGAAAAGGATATCGTAATTTTTCAATTTTTTATTTGTTTGTTTGTTTGCTTGTTTGTTTGTTTGGGTGGAGGGTGCGAAAAAGAAGTTTGGAAACCAACCCATTTATAAAGCTACATCGATTTTGAGATTCTATCATATTTTCTCCCCGTCTTTAACATGGTTTTTGTGTTGGCGGTACCTTGGTTCCCAGCTGCACCTTGACTTCCACCTTCTGCTTCGTCTGCTCCAGGATGCTGAGCAGGTACTCCTGGAACACGCCTATCCTGGTGAAGAAGTGCTCGTTGTGCCAACAGCCCTCCATGTTATCGAAGTCCACTCCGAGTCCCAGCAGAAACTTTACGCTCCGTGAATCCAGGGCAATTTGCTGTGGTCGGCAGATGAGCGCGGTTCGGTACCTCTCGTCCAGCACGGTCAGTTTTAACACCTTCCCGGTGCGTACGGCTACCAGAGCGGCCGTCAGCCCCACGGGTCCAGAACCCACAATGAGCACCGAGATCCTGGCCCGCCACTGCCGGATTCCGTCCACGCTCACTTTCACCAGCACGTACACAGCCACGGCCAGCAGGGTGCTCAGAGCCGTGTCATAGGCCACCGCGCTGTACTTCTCCTCCGCGCTCCCTGCGCTCTTCTTCGCCTGAAGGACGTCCATTCCGAGGACGAATGATACGAGGATGTCCGCTCCGATCTAATTCTATTAGCTACCACTGAGCACAGTTTGTCATTATTCTGTCATCGACATCAAACCGTGGAGAAGGGAACAAGAAGAACTAAGAGCTGTGCACAGACTGAGAAGAAGAGGCGGCTGCTGAGACAGAGAGAGAGAGAGAGAGACAGACAGAGAGAGGGGGGAGAGAGAGAGGGGGGTTTACAATCCTATCAGCACAAGTTGTGTGTTTTTTAGAAATTATCATTTAAATCATCATTAAATTATAATTATAATAACGATATAATTATATAAATATATTTATAGGAAACTAGTTAAAATGGCAGACCTTAAAAATGAGTAATAATACAATTAACGATGTTTTTTAAAAAGTTTCCGTCCACTGACATCAGATGTTGATGCTATTTCTATCATTTCTATATTCCACAGTCAGTTGATTACGTCTATTACTGGAACATGGTTTTGTTTGGTTTGTCCATCTGTTCTTAGAGAAAAGAAATGTTTCAGTACAAGATGCACTTAGAGATGAGTGTCGTGTGTGTGGGTGGTGTTGTATAAATATATGAATCAGATAAAAACTGAATGAAGTAATAAATCAGAGAATAGGTTTCAGATAGGCAGAGATCCAGAGAAGCGAAAGATACACACACACAGAGAGAGAGAGAGAGAGAGAGAGAGAGATGGACAGAGGGAGGGGAAAAGAGTGACAAGCCATGTCTTCAATTGTAATTGGTTTCCAGCTCTGCTCAGGTGCCTGGCAACGATCAAACAGCTCAGTCGGTCCAGGTTAAAAGAAAAGTGTAGCTCTATTTATAGCTAATCCCTACAAGCTGGCAGGCAAACATGGACAAGCTATTTTCACGAATATTAAGTTACCTCAAAGGGATCGTGTGAAAAGAAGCAATGAGTTCAATCATTTTATAATGTCACCACCGAGCTCGCCCTGTAAAACCAAACCGTCTTCAAACGCTAGACAAATGAAGATGAATTACAAACTGGTGTGATGAATGACATAGACCTAAACCAAGGATTTAAACATAAAGTACAAGTATTGTTAAAATATTTTGAAGAACCTTGTATGACTATTCTTATGTTTAAATTGATTGCAAATGTTTTTCTTTCTGCTATAGTTATCACTCTTACAACACATGCAAATTTTCTATATAATATCTTTGATCCCACTGGGGCCAGATGACCAGATTTTTCTTTTATTTCTTAGTGTGATAATATATGCATTTAGACCACTACTTCTCAAATACTGGGGCGGGCCCCCTGAGGGGGGGTGGGGGGGGCGTGGTGAGGTGCCAGGGGCAGCGTGAGGGGCTTTCAATGGAATACTGCACGCTGGACATAAGTGTACCACTGCTGTAATGCTTGAATAATAACAAGCCTCCAGTCACTAGGTGGCAGCAACTCATAAAGTGGTTTGTACAAATTAAAAAAATGACATGTTATCAGGTTCTCAATAGTATTTCAATTCAAGGGGGTGTAGTGAAAACATTTCTGTCCCCAAAGGGGGATATGACAGAAAATAATTGATTTAGACAAAGGCTGCAGAGAAGCGTCATAATTTAAAGGTGTTAATGAGTGTGTCCCTCACTCCTATTCTAACACAGCTCTATGTCTAAACAAAGGTCACAGGAGTAGGTTTTCATCGGCCAGCTCTCATCTTACAGTCAGTAAGGGGAACCTAGTTGTGAGGCAAATAAAGGGAAACACACAACATAAGCAAAACATGTTTGAATACAGACATGTAGGGAGCTTACATGACCATCATGTGCTTAAACCAGGGGTGTCAAACATATGGTCCGTGGGCCAAACCAGGGCTGTTAGGGCTGTCAATCTGGCCCGCTTGATGAATTTTGAAAGAAACAAATCAGGGTGTTGCATCCATGTGGAGCCGAGGTATAAATACTACCTTTCCTCAATTGGAGGCCACGCCCTCAAGTGCTCTGGCTCGTCAGTTCTGGATTCAGTGTAGTTGTAACAAAAAGGCAACAGCAGCGCAAAACATCCCAGGACCAGAGAGAGAACAGATACCTGAGTACCTGATCAAGCCAAATAGTACTGTTAAGCTTCAGTGTTGTCAAGAAAGTGACAGTAACAAAAAAGGTTTGCTGTATAAGAAATAAAACAGTACACAAGTAGCAAAACATTTGTACTGTTTAGTGAAGCAGAGATACAGCTGAGAAGGAAAAACAGCAAAAATCAAGAGTGCAACATGCTAGTGAGTGTGTGGGTCATGCTAGTGAGTTGGGGGTTTTTGAGAGTAGAAAATAACTTTTTTTTTCAGAGCTGAGGAATGAGGAAAGCAACCTTTTCTTCATCAGCTGTGAAGAATAGGAGAGATGGAGTTGATCAGGTACATGATAAGGTCAAAGGTCAGTCTGCAGTTGTTTGTACTGTAAGAACTGCAAGGACCATTAGTTCTGCTGTATCTGATAGATCTGGACAAGGCATATGATAGGGTTCAAAGAGAGGAACTGTGGCACTGTATGAAGGAATCAGGAGTGGCCAAGGAGAATATGAGAGTGGTGAAAAAGATGTATGAGAACAGCAAGCCTTACCGCTGTGGTAAGGTGTGCAGACCAGGGATCAGACACAAGCCCATTGTTTTTGGTAGTAGTACTGGACAGAGTGACAGATGAGGTCAGGCACAAGGGTCCGCAAATGACTTTTAATCAAATAATCAACAATGCCTAGATCACACCTAGTCAACAGATGTGACCTAATACTTTACAATAATTTCTGAACTTCTGTTTCATTCATTCAGGCACTTCTCATTTCTTTCAACTACTGCCAACATTGGCTATGTGCTTTAAATGCAAACAAAACTTTGTTGTATTTTGAATCAAGTGCATCATTACTGTATAACCTGACAATGACGTTAAAGATAATGAAAAATACCTAATTCTATCTTAAGGACAGGTTGAGTCATGCCTTATGAGGTAAGCTCTGATGATAATGTTCTTTGCTCATTTGTCTTTTTGTGCTCTTTCAGCTTTTGTGAGCTGCGAAAGTGGAAAATCCATTCATGGTATTTGCATTACATAATGCCATGCTGTCCAGCTGAGTCATGGGCAGTGACGTGTGTAGAGCTGCCGACTGAAACTGGTAACGTGGGTTCACGGAGCTGAGTACACACTATGACTAGAATGAACACACCACATCTCCATGGTTACTGAGAAAACCTGCAATTGACGGGTTTCTTGAACTACAGACTTATGAAACACCTAAAACACTAGTGGATAAACGTTTGCGCTCAGGCACTAACGAGAATGGTAAAAGATTTGTGCTTTTAAAAGAACAAAATAAATTGAATCAAAGTATAACTTAGGACCTTTAAATTCATGAGAAAACACCTTAAAGCTGACAGAGTCTGTGTGAATACTCGCCCTCAGTTGTTAAGGTGGATCAGCTGGTTGCCAAGTGTCGCTAATGAAAGTGAGGACTGAAGAGCCATGAGCTGATGAAGACACCGTAAGCGATGCTACCTGGGTTAGCTGCTTTAGATAATGGTCTTTCTAATTGTAATTGGCCAACAGTGTTGAGAGGGGACAACTGCATAGGCAGAACGGACATAACGTTGCTATGGCAACTTCGTGCATCACCTTAGGTAGCCAACAACTGGCCAGTGTATGAATAGGCCTTATATGTTGCTGTAAGGATTGCATTTTCCACAAAATAGACATTGTTTTGATATAATGCATAGACTAACGGGACTGAATCTGAATTTGTATTGTGATGATACTTCTGCCATTCCCCTGCAATGCCCACATTTTCCCAAAAGATTGCATAGAGAAGGCTAAAACCAATTTAACATTTTAGCCTTCATGCATGACTTTTAGGCTTTTTTAGGCTTGTTATCATTCATGCATTACAGCAGTGGTACACTTATGTCCATATAAGTGCCATATTCCATTGGAAGCCCCTCACGCCGCCCTCTGGCTCACACTGATATTTTATCAGCGACTAAACCAAAAGTCATAATCACTTCATAAAATGGGCAGTAACGTTTCTCTGCGCAGTAGAAGTATTTAGACAAGAACACACCAAGCTGCTCATCACCGGTAACAGGCACTGTAGGAATATCAGTCAAAGATTCCCTGTAATGGTCATTTCTTATATTTAAAACACTGGACACGTGACATGTTAGAGACATAACACAACAGCTAATTTTTTAACACAAAGCACTTTAATATCACCCATGTAATAAAACTTACACTATTAGATATTTTTCTACAAATTGAATGCATGCTGAAAAAAGCTGATATAAAGGGTAATAATTCCAGCCCATAAAATAAAACAAAATGTATAAGTTCCTCCGAACATAATAAAAACATGTTCATTGTGAGAAAATAACGTGTGAACTGAGACAGTTTTCTTCAGAAATATCAGTCAAGATATCCTGCTTGCGTTATTCTGACTGTACAACCTCACCAAAATTTAATTTAATACATGTGATTCCCAGTGAAATCCATCTGTGCTTTAAGACAACTTTCTTTAATGATCCTGCTTTGGTGAGAGTAAAAGCCACCACTGAATTGCTTTGACAAATGTTAACAATGAAGTGTGAATCAATGAACCTGACAATTAGAGAGCATTGTACTCCACACACTTAGAAGGATCTGTGGAGAAATGTTTCTGGCAGATAGTCATTAGCCTCTTAAGACCCTGTAAAAAAAGAAGAAGAATTAAATGAGAAAATCAAGCAGACATAATAATAATAATAACAATATTAACAATAATGACAATAATAATTTGAAATTCATTGATCCCACACTTGGGAAATTCTTGTGTTGTGTGCAAAGCATTTTCTACTACTGTGATTATTCTAGTATTAATATTTGTAAACTAACAAGATGTTAACTGAAGATTTTACAGTGAAAAACAGTAGTAAGAAGTGATACTAGCAGTTTTAAAAAACTAAAAAATACATAAAATATTTGTTAATTCAATACCCATTAATATATGAAGGTTGTAATCACACCAGGGAATGACACGGTTGTACTGCACCCAGTGCGATTGCCCCCTAAATTACGGATTCAAAGATGATTTTGGAAATTCACCTAATTAAGTTTTTTTTCCTTACTCAGAGGACTCTTGCTTTTGTTTAGTTGCTGGATACTGAATCTTATTACAACATCTGAAAAACAAATCACACTGAATGGAAGGACAGGAAGACAGAACCACAGCCTCACCTGAATATACTTTCTTTGTGTTTCATCGTTGAGAACATGAGCTACGTGTTTGGAGAAAATCTTTTCTCGTCCAGTACGGGCGTGGATACCCACCATGGTCACACCAATGGGCCAAGGGGCATTTCCAATGGCCATCTGGAGATAGGCATCGTTTGCCTACAACAAAAACGACAGGTTAATGGAAAAAAAATTATCTAGGAAATGTACGTATATTTTTTATCTATAACATACCTTGACGTATTCTCTCTCCAACATGAATTTGATGATATCTGTGATTGACTCTTTGATGTCGGCTGACAAACTCTAGAGAAGAAGAACAGCAGTAGAAGGCAAACAGATATTACACATTACACAAAACTTATTAGGAAACAAAGGTATGGCTTGATCTGATACCTAGGATTGGTATTGGTCCGATTGAAAAAAAAAGAACATAGTCTACAACAGGTATGGGCAAACTAAGGCCCGGCGGCCGATATTTTATTTATATTATCATTATATTTCTGCCTTTTCCCTGCAACACCCACGTTTCCCCAATAGATGGCATCGAAAATGATAAAGGCAATTTAGCCTTTATACATGACTTTTTTACATGTCATTTATCTCAGTTCACACGAACGCTCCATCTATCTGCTCCTGACTCGGCCCCCCGTTCAATTTTAGGACAATTGTGGCCCGCGAGTCAAAACGTTTGCCCACGCCTGGTCTTCAAAATAAAACAGAAATAAAGATTTCACACACAGTAAAAACAATACCTTCTTTCTGAGTTTCCTAAAAAGTGGCTTGAGATAAGACTCTGTCTGAGAGTGTGTAGCACTGGCCAGTTTGCCCTGAACACTCCGCTTAACATGGTCCTCTCGACTGTTGAGATCCTTGGCCCAAACACCAAGAAGAAACTAGAAAAAAAACAACATATGATATCAATATCAATATGATATCACTGGTTAATTCCCTCAAATTAGTATTAAAGTATTGTTATTATTTATTTTCCTGAATGCAATCCAATAGCCTTTTAACAGCAATAAGACATGTCATTCTGTCTTACCCTCAAAACTTTGTCGATAACATCCAATAAGACTTACCCTCAAAACTTTGTCGATAACATCCTGGTCTCCATTATCATCTCCTCTTCCCAAAGTTTCACCCAGAACCTTTGGTAAAGGGTTTTGATAAAAACAAAAACCAACCGTTAGCTTTAAAGACTAAATTAATTAAACATGAACTGTGTCATATCATGTTATAACCGAGTAAATACAATAATTTCCTGTGATTTCTATTAACTTAACTGCCTGATCGTGGTTTCAAAATTTTGACTCAGTTTTCAAATTTCTACGTCACATACTCATTTATGTGTTTCTTATTTTGTATTCAGTTTAATATCAAAGGTTCACGCATTCAAATACTGTTTTTTGGTAGTAATAATGTAAGAAACCAAGCTGATACTGCAGAAAAAACAATTTGCTTTAACTGCACAATTATGTTTACAATGATACATGCATTCTGTGTATCTGAATGGTGCAGTATTTTTATGAGATGTAGCATTAAGTGTAAATTATTTCAAGTAAATAGCTAAAATGATCTAAATCCGTAATTCTTAATCTTGACAAAGGACAGTATTGGTAATTAACTGTAGACACTAGAGGTATTACTGTTATTTGGGCTTAGTTACAATACAGTCTTGCACCACTCGGTGGCAGTAATGTGACAGGTAGATGTTTAACATGCTTTAATACAAGGAAAGGAAAAACTGTGCCAGTCAGTAACCTGTAGCAAAGGTTTTTTGATAGTTTAAAAAAAAAATAAGACAACATAAATGTTGCCCACCTAAAAGGCAACACTTTGGAGTGTAATCCTGTTTTCAGTAAGTATAACTTTGTAAATGAGGCAAAGAAACAGAGCCAAGAATTCTAAAGGGGCATCTCGGAAAGTAAACAAGGTCTTTGCTTGTTTTTCTGAAACTGATTTATTTACTGAATACCAATCAAACCAAGAGTGAGAACAAAACAACGCAGTGTTCATATTTGAATGGGCCCCAGATATCGTACTAAAAAAGTTGGGCACCACTGCCCCCGCTGGATTAGACATTTTGGTTTAAATTTGTTTTTCTCTTAATCTCTCTTAATCTTACTTATATATTAACCTAAGTTTAATTCCAAAATAATCTTACTTATATATTAACCTAAGTTTCTGAGTGAAAAAATATCAATATAATAAATAATCTTGGAAACGTACCACCAGTTCTTCTATAGTTGTGTTCTCTTCATGTACTTTCAAGTCGTGCTGTGTGTCCACCTCTCCTGGTTCAGTACCTCCGACAATTTCATTCAGATACTGCTGGTCAATCTTGTCCATGGCTGCTTTGAGGTCATTCCTCAAACCCTAAGAGTGAACAGCAAATATATACTATAGTCAAAACAGTGTCCAGTAGTCTGCATGCTAAAATAATTTCATCAAATCATGCTTGGTTTGGAGAAGACCTGGATTCCCACCTACCTTGTTTACTTCAGGGGTCAGAATTTCAATTTTTCTTAGCCTCTGAAAGGCATCATAATCAGATTCTCCAAACAGTCGAATTGGTTCACCTCTTTCTCTAAGACGTCGAACCACCTAAACACAACAAATGATAAAGTGAAAAAGAAACAGAACACGCTCAGAGTGAAATGTACAACGATGCGCGTTGACTTGCCTCCTGTCGTGACAGAGTCATTGGCAGTTTTTCTTCTGTTAGTTCCATTTCCAATACTGGATTAGCCGAGGTGGACGAATCATCTTCGTCGGTGTTATCAGTCTTCAGTGAGAAAGATGACACGTATTTTTACACATTATTTAAAGTATGTATAGGTGACAAACTCAATGTCTAGTATGAAACATACAGTTTAATCTCTGCCTCCCGTTATGTTATTTTCAAAGCTGACTGTAAGAGACATGCAATTGTCCCGTAAAATTACGATCAAAGCAGCACAGTCTTAAAAAGACCAAACAAAACTAATAACAAAAGTCTTCAAACAAAGAAACAGAGAATTTCACTCAAAAAGAAAAAAAACTGCATTCATCAAAACAGAGTTTTTAGCTCAACATTTTCCATCTCGGTTTCACAGTGTGGACACCACACAGTGAGTGTCCCTCTCTGGCATGGTCGCTTCCTTCGGGTCCGCTTGTAGGCAGACTTGGGAAAGGGTTAGTAAAATAGCCAGCATGGATTATTATACAGATGTACTGGAGCAATGAGGTGGTTACTAAATGTCTCCATTTGATGATGCCATTACCTTTGTCCCAAATGCTTAATTGTAGTATTTTGCAATGATTTTCAATTATGATCATTTTATTTTCTGCAAAAAATAAGCTAAGCATTTTAACAATGTGCTATAATTGTCAAAATGGACCAAAGTAGGCATCTCTCTTGAGGTAATGTCCACACATTCATTCTACATGCTTTCAATAACAAAAAACCCTAAAGGTGACCAAAGCATTAGAAGCTTTAGGGACACCGTTCGTTTTAATGTCTTTGCCATGCATCCTTTTAGCTACTTTTACTATGCAATCCCATACCTGGCTCTCAGGAGTCTCACTCTGAACCTACAGATGCAGGCAGCAGAGGCAGGTTGGGGAAAAAAGCACAATAAACACGGGTAGAAACACGAATGTTCTGCAGACCACAAATGGCTGGCCTTCCTGCCACATCTTTACAATATTGGACTGAATATGAGATAAGATTAGACTGAATAATACCTTACAGATTAGGATATAACCTTTAGAGAGTTAAAAGAAGAGAGTAGTAACCGAAGTATTAACCTTATAGCCACATCTTTTAAAGTAGTCCTCTTGTTCCATGCGAGCAAGCTCTGATCTCTTGAAGAATTTTTTGTTGTCCTGGTAAAACAAAAACATAAAAACAATTTTAATTATGTATTTATAAAAATTCTGTATCAATACAACAGCCTATCCTGGTGATATTTTCCCGGATATCTATTATGCTGCACGTTGCTCACAATGTAGAACCACGAGTTAAAATTCCATCTTGAAGCATTATCATGTAATATTTCCCCTCGTGAGAATGTGAATTGCGATATATAAGGTACTGGTGTCAAAATGGCTTTGAGCATCCATATGAATGCAACAAATGTAATCCTGAGATGAACTATGTAGCCATTTCTAATTGTTGTTGAACCCAAATTGCGATGAAACCCCCAAATTAGATTAGCTTTGGTCGTTTTGCATTTCAATAACGAGTTTGTAATAGTGTATACAAAAATAATCAGATATTTTGAAATACATTTTCGCTTGTATAGAGGGCTTAATGTTATCATTAAGGCTAGCAAGCTAACGACACAAACAAGTGAGTCGGGATCTTACGTCCACGAGCTGTTTTTCTTCAATGTGTTTTCTTTTTCTGGCTATTTCAGCTTTAAGAATATCCATCATAAACACTTATGTTCGTTTTTCGTAACTAAAACTAATATAATATCCGTTTATACAAGATTAGTACATGCGCTGGAACCAGTTTGTGGCTGCGAGTCCGAGTTTCGATCCGGAAGTTTTCACAGTTCAGCCGGAAAATGCCCTGAAAACGTTTCAGTATAAGAGTCCCCACACCTCTCGTTTGAGTCTTTTAAATATAAATCAATAAAAAAAAAAAATAACACGCTGGATCTGTGTGAAAACCGGCCAAATATTGACATTTTTAACGGATTGACTTGAAAGGAGACGCCGATCTTTTAAAGCAAATAACAAGAAGATCCGTGGTTCAAGTGCCTATTGGGACTGACAAGAATTCAGCTCTCTTGGTTTCCAATAAAGACACAAATTATTAAGTAAATGTTAAACTTTTTAACATTTTTACATTTGTTCTATGAGGTATTTCGAAACCTGCAGATTTCCAGGTTGACCAAACTTTACCGTTTAGGAGACACGACAAGCTTCACATTTAGTATAAATATGAAGCTTATTACGACGTTACATTTTGATAAATAAATTATCAAATTTCTGTAAATACTATTGATAAATTGAAGCTTTTTTGTGTTGTTGCAGTATGCAGTGTTCCCACTAGATGGCAATATTATTATCATAATATTATTTGTCACCATATAATTTCTGCACAAAGTAAAATCTATAAAAACATATCCTGCAGCCATTAAAATAACATATTTGCAGTCATATATGGACAGAACTATGCAGTACGATGTATGAACTAAACACTTGTATGTATTCATTGATCAATGAAATAGCATTTCTAATGAAATAAAGATATTTAACCTGTAGTGTCCTGGTTAAAGTATTACAATCAGCGCTTAAACGAGTAAATTGCTTCCTTAGCTTGTTTTTTAAATTTCCTTATTTACCGTTTTCGTTTTTCGCATTAGTCTACGTATGTTGTTTTAAAATTATTTCAGTTATCATAATGAATAAAACATTGTCGTAATAATAATATTTGAATAATTTGATAGGATTGCATACATTGTTCTTCACTTGACGCCTCTACGGTGATGCGTTTCCTACCGTCAGTGGCAAAGAGTATTTACACTTAATATGTAAGAGCTTTTATCACGTTTACTAAATTGTTTATGGTATATTGCGTTTCAAGTGCGTCCTTAGCACCGCAAAATCCAGATTTTACGTAAAAAAAAAAGTGTTTTAAATTGTTAAACTTGATTGTTAAATTGTAAATTGTTATCTTTACGTATCAGGATTGTGTATCGACAGTGTTGAAATATTTACCATCTGCAGGTGGGTATAGTCTGGCGTTGATTTTACATTTTAAGTGGGCTGGTCAGGTGCCCGAAGCATTAGCTATAATTTTCAATTTTAATAATAATAATAATAATAACAATAACAATAATAATAATAATATACATTTTATTTCATAGGCGCCTTTCTGTCACCCAAGGACACCTTACAGTGAATACAAAGATAACAACAGAGCATTAAAAAAACAAGAAAACATTAAAACAATTAATACTTTTGCAGTAACAATAATTGACTGTTTGTATTAAATGTATATATTTTAAATCTTTTTTAAAAAAGAAAAAATATCAGTCTCATTGAGGCTGTTTATAGTTTAGTTTAAATGGGGCGTTTTATGTATATTTTTGCCTAATACAAAGTTTGAATCGGGCAAAGGGGTAACATGTTTATTTTAGAAGTAACATTTATATTTAATGTTTATAAATCCGAACAATATTTTGCTTTTGTATGTACATTTGGAGGGAAACGAGTAAATTAAAGGTACACTCCATTATAGAGACGAGGTTGCCAGACTTCACCGCTATTTAAAGGGGATGTTAAAGCCGCCACTTTTCGAGCTGACGACTTTTAGATATCTCGTCAGTTTCCTCTATTTGCATTAATCAAGGTTGTGATATAATTTATAAATTGTCGCTTTATTTGTGTGATAATTAAATATTACGTAATTGTGCTCGATTACAGGTGTTTTTCGTTGCGTAAAGACAATTTAGAAGCCAAATATTTCTTAATTTTTGTCAGGCATTCTCTGTCGTCGCCCGATTCTTGCCGCAATGCATTGTGGTCCTGTCCCCCGCTCATCTGTTGGGATCTACTGCTAACGTGAAGCTGGTAAGAAAAAGCTGGGCATAGCAATTAAAGGGGAATTGTTGCAAGAATATAAGCCCACTTTTGACCAAAATTTATACTTAGATATGTTATGAACGTTTATATTGCACACTATTTGTATAACTCGCAAAAGTTGCGAGTTTGCATTTGTTTCATAGATTTTAATTCCGATGTTGCACATTTGTAATGGCGAGGGAGAGGAAAGGGTTAAATTTTCCGCCGCCGACATTTTTGTTCGGTCCTAAACTACAACTTTGTAACATACATGTGCGCCGAGCCGGTGCCAGTGATACGCCGCTTTGTATTTGATTTCAAGTCACGGGCGCAAAATGACTGATATTTCAGCCAACTCTTCACTAGTAGCTCATTTGCACTAGGCTCTTTGTTGTGCTGTGTTGCCTACGCTCCATAGCATCATGTTATGGACCAGCGTTTGTTTGGAGGTGTTACCAGTTGAACTTAAACAAAATGTTTTGACACAAACACTAACTGAAACCTATATGCCCTTTCAAACTGAGTATTCAGTAGGCTTTGTGTTTACTAATACTCATTTGACGTTTGTTAAGTCATGTCGGTGTCTGAAGATTGAACCTGGTGCTATTATTTTGAACACACCCACATTGTACTTACAATGGACCTCCAGCAACTTCTGACTGATCACCATGTATCCCAATGGCGGGGAAGAAGTTTATAATAATTTAAAGCTATGGAAGACAATCATTTTCTATTCTATAAGTGTCAGAATTTTTGTTTTTCAAAATCAGGGTATCATATAAAGTGTTTTTAAAGAAATTGAAGACCATTGACCCCATGTCATCATCTTGTGATGTTTTATGTTGTTACTGATGTGCATGTCACAGTGCTGTTACATTACATTGGTAACATGATGCACAGCTACACTAGTAAAATATGATCTGTCAGTATTTCAACATTTGTTTTCACTTAGCCTTTTGGTTAATTAAACAAAATTTACTGATGTCTATTGCAAATGGGGTTGTTTTTAATGCAATATAATTGGATGCAGTTTTACTATTTACCAAAAATGAACACAACATTGTAATTTTATATTTTACTAGATCCTTATTTCTGTTTTTTGGTCTTGATTTGAATCAAGATGACTAGGGTCATTTCAAATTTTCACATTGATAATCAATAAACTGAACGGCAAGGTACCAAATAACCCAATAGTTGGAGACCTCAGGTTTAGACACTTATTCTCAGCTTACTGTAGGGCTGGGCTGTGTTTGTAAATCTTTTTTTTTTTTTGGTCTGTTTTAAATTTTTAGGTCCTGGTGGTGAGGGTCCAGAATTATTAAGACTATGTCTTTGAGGGAGTCATTTAACCCCGAAAGCCATGAGCTGGACAAGAACTTCAGACTCACACGCTTTGCTGAGCTCAAGGGCACAGGCTGCAAGGTTGGTATTTTGTTCCAAATTTGTTTGATTCACATAGATTTGCTTCCATTTGTATTGAAATAACCGCATGCTAAAAAAGAAGAAAATAAAGGTAGCTGTAAGCAATCTCCTGCTCGGTGTCCTCACTTTGCAGGTCAGTGTTTATACCGCAGATCTGTGCCATGTATAATCTGAATTTGAGTTAATTGCATATTTATTGAACCGCCCTCTAAAGAAGTATCCTTGTTGGAAGTCAGTATCGTACGGTAGGCAATAAAAACACTTATTTTGCGGTAATATTATTTGCTGTGTATCTTATTTGTTTCAATCACAGGTACCACAAGATGTTTTAACAAAGCTGCTAGAATCCTTAAATGAGAACCACTTCCAAGAGGATGAACAGTTCCTAGGGGCAGTAATGCCTCGATTAGGTAATAACTATGTTGTGGAGCCTAATATTACTAGTACTTTACTCAATTCTTGGGTGTAGAAATGTCTTTGCATAATGTCATAAATGTTTAGGAATTTCCTATTCATTCATTTGCAAATGGTAAGCTGATAACTTGCAGAACTATTTGTTTGTTTGTTGTATTTTAGGCTACACCAATGTCAACAGAATATCACACTAACCTACAGTATGTCTATAGCACAGTCCTAAATGCCCCAAAATGGAGTGCTAGTAGATTATGAGTAATAATACAATAAAAATAAATATTAGCATAATTCTTAAGTGTGTAGTAGTGACCATATATCATATAAATATATCATATCATGCCTGTTTAGCTACACAAATTCATCAGTGACCCAACATATAAGGTGTATATATATAAAAGTATTTACAGTTCATATGACTAAATATATATTTATTATTTATTTATTGTAGATACACAAGCTTAGAGTGCCCTCTAGCGGCTGCCAGCATGAAAATAACGGTGTGTTCACTGTGCTACTAATTTGGGTGGAATTAATGCTAAATAATGATTTTTCTTTTTTTTTAACACTGTCACGTGTTGCTGCATAGTTGGGTGGGCTGTACTCCGTGTTCCCAACAACTCTTTCTATATACATATCATTGATGGGATTTTTCACCGAGTGGTCAAATGAAGTCAAAATTTAACTTCAATGTCAAATTTGACAGAAGTCCAATTTCGTTATTTGTCTACATTTAGAAAAACAAAACAAAAAGAAAAACCAATTGCTTTTATTTTGCAGGCATAGGTATGGACACCTGTGTTATACCACTCAGACATGGAGGCCTTTCTCTAGTACAGACTACAGATTACATCTACCCCATTGTAGATGACCCCTACATGATGGTATGGATGTTTTATGTTTTGTTTTGACTCACTGATTTTCTGACAAATGATGAGTCCGTGAAAGTTGTCACAAGTAGGGATGCTCTTGTATTCAATATTCAATAATTCATAAACAGTAACAATTAATGCCATTTTCTATGCAGCAGATTAAGGCCTGGGTCATGTTTGTCTTGCCTAGGTCTCTGCTGCAGTCCATGTGGATCAGAATGGTGTACATTTTGTCAGATGTGTTTTACACGTGCAGCCAAGCCTTTTAGCACACATTTCTGACTGAGTAATTTCACTTGAGTTGCATCATCAACTAATTTATCAACAAATACATCTACGTGGCTTTAAGGCTCTAAATTAAAAAAAAATTAGACTAAGACATTTTCTGAGCATGTTGCTTGAATGCTGTGGTCATAGCAGTGTTTTGACTGTTCTACAGGAATTCTGATGAATATTTTTTTTCATGTCCTATACCGATGCCGCTGCAACTTGGAGTACCTGCTAATACTGATATCAATCTAAAGCCTTCTATTCTCCTTCATCATGCTACAGGCTGCTGTTGCTAGGGCGATAGTGTCCCTGTTTACAGCAGTGTTGCGCAAAGTTAAGTTTAGCTCAGTTATTTGAAGTTTTTGGGGATTTTTTTATGTTCAATCCTGAAATTTTGACCATTATTGGACCAAAACCTATTCCTGTGTATTTGATGGAGCCATCCCTAATTTGGGATGGTATTTCCCATGATCTTTCAGGTGCTTATTTTATTATTATTGCTATGTTGTAGGGAAGAATTGCATGTGCCAATGTTCTAAGTGACCTGTACGCTATGGGAGTGACGGAGTGCGACAACATGCTGATGCTGTTGGGAGTCAGCAACAAAATGTCCGAGAAGGTAAAGGAGTCCTGTCATAATTAAGTGTCCGGTGTGTGTGAGTGTGGAGACATGACGAACCAGACGATGTGATTGGTGTCTTCTCTGTTTGTACTTTTGTTTGGGTTTACAGAAACACATTTTGTTGTTACTCGAAACAAGTCTTTCATTGTGATGACTTGACTTTTTTTTTTTGGACTTAACAGGAGAGAGACACAGTCATGACGCTGATCATACAGGGCTTCAAAGACGCAGCAGAGGAAGCGGGTACGTCTGTAACAGGAGGACAGACTGTGCTGAACCCTTGGGTTGTGATGGGAGGAGTTGCTACGACAGTGTGCCAGCCAAACGAATTCATCATGTAGGAATACTGAAACTGTTCCAGCCACCCTCTGTCTCAGACAGATGTGTCTATGACGCAACAAAATAATGGCAAATGCCCTTTTTACAGGCCAGACAATGCAGTTCCTGGAGATGTCTTGGTGTTGACCAAGCCCCTAGGGACACAAGTGGCTGTTGCAGTTCACCAGTGGTTAGATATTGTAAGTCTGTTTGACCGTCACTGAATGGCACTAGAGTCTTCTAAAGAAAAACTCCCAACTTCCTGATTGTTTGTTTCAATTCTCAGCCTGACAAGTGGAACAAAATAAAGTTGGTGGTAACCCAGGAGGACGTGGAACTGGCCTACCACGAAGCCATGATGAACATGGCTCGACTTAACAGAACAGGTTTGTTTCAGTTTTTTGTTTCAGTCAAGAACTACCTGTTATTGTCATCGGTTATCAATAACACGTAAATGTCAAGTTAAGCATGAGCCAATCAGCTGCTGAGCTGAGCATTACAAACAGCAGAATAAGGTTCTGAAGCTTTGTTTTGTTGTTACATTTTATGCTAACCATTCTTCAGCGGGAAGCAAATAATTGAATAAGTTAAAAAGTTCAAAACATTGAACCTAAAGACAAATAAACACTGATTGTACAGCAACAACAACGGTGGAAGAACATCTTTCTACTCAATTGTCAAACAAATCTGTATTTTTAATCATCATTTTATGTTTATAATGTTATTAGCAATTTGTTGAAACGTTAGATAACACGGGCATATTTAAAGAAGTTTAAAATATGGCTAATATCTAATATTGGCATTTCACTGACATGTCAAAAAAACTTGGTGCAAGATTGTACGTTATATTGTTGTATAGTTGTTGTAATGCCAACAGTGAAATCACAACAGTTGTGTCACCTTCTCGCATATTCAACTCTCCGCAGCCGCTGGACTCATGCACACCTTCAATGCGCACGCAGCCACTGACATCACAGGGTTTGGCATCCTTGGCCACGCTCAGACATTGGCACGGCAACAGCGAAGTGAAGTATCGTTTGTCATCCACAATCTCCCGGTCCTCGCAAAAATGGCCGCCGTGTCCAAGGCCTGTGGGAATATGTTTGGCCTCATGCACGGCACCTGCCCTGAAACATCAGGTTTGTGTTAGGGGATCATTGTCTCATGGTGCCACCGCCCTGTTACTGGGGTTTCACACTGTACAGCAGTGATCACCAACTGGTGGCTTGTGGGTTGAATCCAGCCTGCCAAAGCATCCAGGGTGACCCCTGCTGTATAGTGTCTCACTAGAGCATGTTTTACATGAGTTATAAGATGACAAATAATATTTTCTCAATAATTACAAAAAACACACAACTCTGCATACAAATCAAGCAAGAAGTTAAACCAGTGGTTCCCGATTATTTTCTGAGAATATTAAGTATTAAAATTACATTTAAGATGTATTGCACTGACCAAATATTATTTTCCTCTTTTTCTTCTCAGGGGGCTTGCTCATCTGTCTGCCCCGAGAGCAGGCTGCCCGCTTCTGTGCAGAGATCAAATCTCCGAAATACGGAGAGGGCCACCAAGCATGGATCATTGGAATTGTAGAAAAAGGAAACCGCACCGCTCGCATCATCGATAAGCCTCGGATCATAGAGGTGGCGCCACAAGCTGCTACACAGAACGTCAACCCGACGCCCGGCGCAACGTCTTAGTCCACCTTTACTGAAACAGACGGGTGTCTGGAAGCGCTGCGTGATTCTTAGACAGATAAACAACAAAACCATCCTAGATTGATCAAATAAATGCACACAATAGTCATGTACACAGAAAAGACTGGGCTGGTGTGTCTCTACGTGATAAAGCGCAGCACACGGTGGCTCAGGGAGCATGTCGCCACCCAGTGGACTCAAACTCATGTATCCCCACTATAAAAAAAAACAACAAAGAAAATGATCATAAATAATCCTTATGCCTTTTTGTCTTCCTTGTGTTCTGTTAAACCTGTGACAGAATATGGTTAAAAGCATTATAGACAAAAATCTGATGTCGATTGTGAATCTTCCGAAGTCTGAAGTGCGTAGCCTCTTAAAAGATGTACTCATCCAGCGACATCCATTTGTTGTGGTGTTTTCAGTTGTCCATTTCTTTTTTTGTACAGTCTTCAAAACCTGGTTTAAGTTCATTCCTGTAACTAATGCCTTGAAGGGGTCTGATGAGATTCTTTTTTTACTATTACTTTAACTTTTTTGTACTGTCCCTACATAAACCAATAAATACTAAAAAAGAAGATGCTTTTGTTGGAGCTGCAGGTATGTGAATAATCACGTGAATGTTTTATAACAAGCCATTGATTCTAATCAGTCACAGTGTTGTTGCTGCTGTGTGCTGAGGCACAGTGTGCTGTAAGAGATCATCAGGTGTACCATAGAAAACTATTATTTATTTACTGTAAGTAATGTTACATGCTGAATATTAAATGTGTCCACTAGATGGCAGCAGATGGATATCAAAACATGAAATAGACTCCCAGCAGATGGAAGATCTTCCAAGTGTCTTTCCTCAATATACTGCAGGTGTTTCAGGGTTGTGTACAACAAAACAGGCCACTGGACATGTTAAGTTGGTGCCAATGTTAGTGTGAATGCTTAGTTATCTTTATGGTAACTGTCCTGAGGGAGCCGATGGCAGCTACAATTAGCTCTAGCCTCTCCACCCGTCTTCCTAGACCCTGAAATGGATTATGTAATAGAAAACAAATTTATCATGGACTAATAAATACCTAAAATGTTTGTTCAACAGACAAAAGACTTTCATTCCATTTCACATTGCCACAGTTGAAGTCTGTATATACAGTATATATGTGTGTATATACAGTATATATGTGTGTATATATATGTGTGAAGTAAAAATATAGTGTAATAGCAGTTTGATCTCATTGGTGTTTAATTAGTCATAATGAAAAAGTAAAGTACTACTATGCCTACTGCTGGTCATAGTATTTGGTTTAATGAGCATCCTTAAATATAATATACATCTACAAACCCAAATGTTTACAATAAGTTTAGCAATAAATGCTAAATTTCTAATTTTAACTTATACATTGATAAAACAGATAAAGTGCATAAACAGCTGAATGTCAAGCAAATCAGTCAGTAGAATTTAAAAAGGACTCAAAGCTGTTTCTTCCCATTTTCCATTGGTACAGGTTTTCCAGTGTTCACCATCCTGTCATTTTCTGGCATGAAAAGTCTCTGTATGTCCATCATGGCCCTGTGTATGTATTGTCCAAACCGGTATGAGTCCTGCAGATCACACAGACAGGAAATCATCACAGCGAGGTTGAACTGTGGAAGCTTACAGTAACTATACCGTAGACGTTACTTAAGATGTACGTATATTTTATCTGTACAAACCACTATGAGTTGCTGCCACCTAGTGACTGGAGGCTGGTTATCATTCAAGCCATATTCCATTTGAAGCCCCTCACGCCCCCCTGCAGCACCTCACTAGGCCCCTCCTCAAGGGGGCCTGCCCCACTATAAAAACATGGCCACACGGAAAACAAGCGAAGGTTCTGCTCTTACCGTGTCAGGACATGAGAACTTGCTGGAAATATGGAATGTGATGAGGTTTTCTCCAACGATGATATAAGATACGCCATAACCATCATCAGCCACCTGAAAAAGCAGAAGAGGTGTTTTTGTTTCATCATCTAACATTCAGCTATTTCAATATAAAGCATTTAGAAATTAAAACGTTTTAACTCACTGGTCCAAATCCACCACCTGCACCAACGTACTTCGGAAATTTGTTCATGTCAACTAAATTAAGCTGCTGCTGCGGAGTTTGACTGGTTGACAACTTCCACGGCTCTGACAACACCTGGGAGTAAGAAAAGGGTTGAAAAATGGTCATCAGAAAACAAATATTCACTTTTTGGAATTTTACAGCACATACTTTACTAATCGCTAAGAATTAATGGCCACTAAGAACCACAAAGTTCTTTGCTAATGCTGTTTTTTTTCTTAGATGTAAAATGAGACTCACAACCTACATATAATTGAAAATATCCAAGTCAGAAATCAGTAAAAAAGTGTCACCTTTTTTAGGAATGGTGAGTCAACACCAATGTATTTGGATACTATGTAGAGACAAAAGAGGTGGCGGTCGATACCAGAACCAGTCATGGCCAGACGATACATGTTTTGATGTTTGTCTGCTGCCTTTCGAAACAGGACCAGTCTCTGGGTATTCTGAGTGTGGAGAAAAATGGCAACAAAAAAAAACATCAAATAAAACTGACCCAGTTTCTGTTTTTGATCAAATTACACAAGAACATGACTTTAAAGTTTAAAGTTCAGGTTAAAGACCTGTGCAAACACACATTATGTGAAGGTGACCACAACCTGTGAAGCACCACGTGACCTTATTATCTGACCTGAGAGTCACACATACATCAATTATGTCAAATTCATTTACATGTTTTTAAGCCCCCTTTTTTTGGCATCAGAAATGTCTGGCAACCACAGAGACTTTTGTTTTTCTAGAATTCGTTTTTCATCAGTTTGTTTTACTGTGTTGAATTAAGGTGAAAGAATGCGGTTGTTTACGATTGTTTGGGGTGCTTTTAATCAGCATTTTAAAAAGAATAATAACTAGTTTAGAAACTTTTTTTATCAGTAATTGTTTTGACAATTACCAGACATTTCAGGCGACCCCTCTAGAATCCCAGAGAACCCCACATGGGGTTGTGACCCAGTTGTTGACAAAAACTGCCCTGACCCCTAACCCTGACCTTAACCATAACAAATACCATACAAGCTTAATCTAAATCAGGTGTGATATAAACACACCTGAGTGTAAGTCGCAAACCCAGCCAAAGTGTGAAAAAAGTGTGTAGTCCGGAAAGTACGGTAGTAAATAATAAAATCTAGTGTGTTTGAGTGTCCTGCCTACTGTTGCAGCTGTGTCTTCCATAGCTCTGACAAACTCAACAGCCTCAGTGGTGCAGGAACGTACGGTCTCCGTCCGACCGTCTCTGAACATACGAGTCATCGATGACTCATACGTCAGACAAAACACTCCCTGATCCTGTAAGGCAAATGATGTCACATGAGTCGTCAGTGCACGACACCGATGTTCGTTGAAAGGGGTTTGCAGTGAGACATGGCGCCTGTCTTACTCTGAACTGTGCCAACTGCAGGGCTATCTGGATGAAGGCGTCTGGGCTGGTCCTGCACTTCTTGATCAGGCCTTTCCCAAACTCACGGAAGAGGTAACCATGGAAGTCCACATCATCAGCTATCTGCTTAGCTGACAGATATGACCTCTCCACAACTTCTTGGCACTAATGAAAACAAAGTACACCTTGGTGATAGAATTCTCTATACAGTGGTTTTCATCACAATACATACTGTATTTTCTAGACTATAAGTCGCTCCGGAGTATAAGCATCAGTGCCCTCTAGTGGCTGTCAGCGTGAAAATGAAGAACATGTACATTTTCAGTGGTACAGGAGTCGCAGATACTGGTACACATGCCTGGAGTGCCCTCTAGCGGCTGTAAGTGTAAAAAATAGCAAACGTGTGAAATTATATATTTTATCCAGCCAAAGGATGAAAAAAGGTGCGACTTACAGTCCAGAAAATATATAATTCAAAACCAATTTCAAATAACTATTAAACCTCTTTTGGAATTTTCCAGTGCAGTCGGGTGGGAGGAGGGAGGCTTCTGCTGGCATCTCCTTTACAGTGTCCTTCCTCGGTGTAGCCAAGATGAAAGCAGTCTGTTGCAAGCACATACTACACACACAGAAACAGTGAGCAGCTGATCACGATAAAATGACATCTGACACATGAAACCATACACATGTCATTACCTCCCACATATGTCCTACGATAGGTGCATCGGCCCATGAGTGTTCAGCATTTATTCCTATTTTTCCATTTGGATAAGAAATCAAAGTGAAAGATTTGTCGAACCACCTTCACAAACAGGAAAAAATAATATATTACATTAGGGAATCAGATGCTCAAAGTAAGCGAAGCGAGACCCTCTCTTGGCAGCCTGTCCTACCTGTCGTAACATTGTCCATGCAGCAGGGACTTGGCGTAACCATCCAGGGAATTGGTCTTTGCGGCATCATAACCCTGCGGTTCGTCATCCAGCGTCAGGAAGAAGGCAGCTGACTCAATGGCATCCAAGGACACCTTGTTTACACCTTGGCTGAAGTATTTAATCCTCGCTTGGGCCCATGGAACTCTGGAATGACAGTGGAGCCGTTAATGGAAGTACACGTGTCGAACTCGTGGAGTACTTAACCCTTGTGTACCTGTTTCCTGCTGTCAAAGCAGCCAACTTGAGTTCTCCAGGCTGCGGTTCAGACTTGTCATTGAGAATCCTTTGAATCTGTGTCTCAATTTCACTGGGTAAAAGATGGCGCCCCCCAGTGTACAGCCACAGTTGGAAGAAGCGACCCTTGTGGTAGACAACCACATGCTTACGGTCACTCAGGTGCTGCACAATATCTTTAGAGGTGACAACCCATGAGGAGAAGAACAAGATTTAAAATTAAACCATAATAATCTATCCATCCATCCATCCATCCATCCATCCATCCGTCCATCTCTCGTTTTGACAGTTGGCTGTGTAGAAGATGTTCTAATGATGTAATGATATAATGTAGAAATTGCATTTTTTATAACTTGTCTACATTATAATTTGGCAGTTTTTTGTTCAGTGTACCTTCCCTATGTTTTACCAGTGCTATGAACCGTATCTGTAGCCATTGTCTAGGACAGCTGAGCTAAGGATCAAATCTTTCCCTGCCTGTTTCAATGCCGGGAATGCGAGTGGTATTAAACATTCTCTCCATCTGACTGGAGCACATAGGGACAGTCCCCAAGGCCCTGAGCTGCAAAGAAGTACAATGACATATAGTGTAAAAAAAAATAAATTTAAACATAACATTATACAAACAATCTATATATCTATCTATCAATAATAATAATATTTGTATATATATATATATATATATATATACACACAGCAAGAATTACCGGTGCATGTTCACCACGTTCAAGTTTGCGCCTGTACTGCAGCATGGCGTGGACCACATTCCCCACACGTGCGGCCTGGCGATGTGTTGGTGTCACGTACAACAGGTCCTTCACGTCCGTAAAAAACAGACATATTACGTCAGAATATATTAGTAATAAGTAAGTAATGCATTTATTAATACAATAGTTACCGTACCATTATATAGAAGTTACTGTTCACCATGATGGGACCCCTGCCTCTGAGGTAAATGAACTCCTCCCACCAGTCGCTCACCTACAACAGTGATACGTACATCATCGTTTTACATCACAATTGAACTAAATTCTCTCCCAGTGATAAATGTCTTCTGTGAAAACTACTCACGTAATTTGTAGCCCACCAGGATTTCAGGATTAAATATCTCTGCAGCTGGGCGGCTTTGGAATTTTTGAAGTCCTTTGCCAAAATTGCCATTTGCTGGTACTGATCACCGTCCAGAAGAGGGTGAACTGACTCAAGGTACTGACAAGTACAAAATACAATCATGAACATGTGCAGTTGTTATTTTAAATGCCAAACATATACTGTCAGAGGTGAAAACTACAATTAAGATATATAAAAAAAAAATAAAAATGAAGAGTATCTTAAAATCACTTATGCTTGGATTAGCAGCTAATGCGGTCAAGTACTTTTATAGTGCAATTTGTTGAACAAAGGTGACCATAGTTTACTAGCCCATAGGTTAGCCCAAACTGTTCCATGCCAAGGGCCCCCAAACCCAAAGACAATGGTATAAAATATGTCTAGAAACATCAGCTTCTAGAATGTATTTTCTCATTGTTATTTCCTATTAAATAATTATTACATTTGTTTACCATTTAAGTTCGCTCATAAACCAGTCCGATGATTACGGCAGTGAATTTTTTTTTCCTTAACTTTAATCATAATAGAGTGCCCCGCCCCCCAGTTTGATAACCACTGTTGTAGCAAACCAAAATAATGTTGTGGCAGAGATTTGTCACAGTTTGCAGTGTCAATGTAATGTAACCCATTGACATAAATCTAAAACAAATATCAGAGCTAGTTTTTACTTATTGTCGATATTATGAGTGAATGTAACTACAGTACGTGCAGGTACACACCCTGTGAATAGTATCGTCCACGCTGGGCACAGGAAGTCTGGGTAGCGAGGCTTGAAAACTGTAGAGCAGGGGTCGTCTTCCTGAGAACATCCTTACTAGGCTCTAGAAACATGCAGACAGGATCGTAGAAATTTCACAATTATTCTTTCAGCTGTTGTTTCATATTAGTTTTAGTTTTTTTTTAAACAGGACATGATCTACATTTTATGAGTCATTAATTATCATGCATTAATAATTGATTCAAACAGATATCGCACACCATTGCACATCGTGTGACTGGCGGCCGCAACAGCTTTAACAGCAGTCCAGGTTCAGGTAGCATCAGTAAACTTCAGGATTCAAATTCTGACATGGTGCTGGTAAAAAAATGTTGATATGTTTTTGAAATTTACGGTGGAAAGCTGTGGAAAAAATCATACCAGCCAAAGCTTTGTCGATGTGCTCATTTTTCCATGAGACTCAAAAATCCAGCCATGGTACGACAGCAGGGCTTTGAGGGTGTATCTCAGAAGATAGATGAGGAAGAGCCACAGTCCAGTGGCGAAGAGGATGGAACTCAGCACCGCCCGGCTCTGCACTGACATACAGTCTCTGCTCAGAAAAGGCACAACACTGCCCTGGTTATGGCAAATTCTTCTGGTTTTTTATTACGTCAGTGACATGTCAATGCTATACAATAGGGATGTCCCATATTAATAATAAAATGAGCGATAATGCTGCCATCTAGTGGCTTTCTACTTCACATACAGCCATATTTCCCCAAAAAATATTTTTGAGGCACACATCATTTGGTGAAACTGTGTTATTGGGTTTTTATTATCGGAGGTAAAAAACAATAATGATACTTACATATACAACATAATTATGCTAATATAATATTGACCTAAATACTGTATGTATTGTAGATGATTTCTGACCTCTGAGGCAGGTTGTCCTTGATGGCATCTATCATTCCGAAGGAAGGATCAACATGAACGTACAAAGAACTCATCATCACAATTACAACTATGAGCCAGCTGGATGGACTGGCTGGATAGACTCCTGCCAACACACCATTCTGTGGAAACCAGACTTGTGTTAACACCAGAGCACTCTGTGCAGACTAAAATCATTTTAAAAACAAATAGAGAGTAAAAACTAAACTACAACCATACAGTACTTAGACATTCCGAGCTGGTATCTAGATTCACCTTGAACAGTATAGCCCTCTTTTTCCATGCTGTAACTCCAGACAAATAGATGTTTTTGATGACCTCTTGGCTAAGTGTGACGTCGACACCATCAGGGCGCACGGTGAACTGGAATCCCACCGCCTGGTGCGCCTCTGCCATCTCTGTGTATTACTAACCTGGCAAGTAAAAGAAGAATAGGCTGCGATATGACTGACCGAGTAACACAGTAACACAGTTACAGTTGCAGTAACACAACGACTAGTTAATAAGGGGAAAATATATTTGATATATATATATATATATATATATATATATATAGTCTCATTAATTAATTTGTGAAAATTTCACGACGCGACTACAGCATTAAACATCATGTTGTAGCCCAACTTCTGTTTGTGGAGGCTTTAACTTCCGGTCAAATGTCCGGTTGCGTCATATCAGCACCCAAATTTCTAAACGAACCCTTGAATTATTCGACTAGTCTGAGTGTGAAGTGTGAAGCACTTAATTAATTAATTATTAAGTTAAATAATTTAAATTATTAAATTATTAAGCACTTAATAATTAATTATGCACACACACATAGAGATATATTTATCTATACAGATATATTTCTATATAGAGAGATATATTTCTATACATACATATTATATTATGTATTTAATATAAAGACATATTTACAATTATAACAGAAACCCTTTTGGGAAAATGGCCAGTGTGACAGTGTAGGATTTCTTTTTCCATGTCATCAGACTGAAAAGTCACCAAGTGGGACAAAGTTCATTGGCCAGATATAGCAGTGTGCAGCTGAGCATGTGCGCAGACTAGAGTATGAAAATAATAACACGGAGTACAACACACCGATGAATGTTTAACGCTTTGCTCTCTCAAAAAAAATCCTGTTAGAATCTGTTCAGTTAATTATAAGCTAACTATAAACACAGGATAGCAGCCATGCATACCAATGTTTTTAAAGCCAAATGACATTTTCGTACAGTGCGCTTCAACTTTTCCACGATTGTTGTCTCGTAATGAATTAAACACAATCACTATAACATTGAAACATTTGTCCTTAGACTGTTGTGTGGTGGGAAAGACAAGTAACTCAGCAAGTGTAACATTCATGCCAATGATTCTATATTAATGACATATTACTTGCATGACTAAAAACAAAGATAAAAGTGATGAAGGAAGCCGGTCTCTAGTTTACCGTGGAACGTGACTCACTGTTAACCACTTTGTAAAAGACAAGCTGTGCCTTTGGATTGTGCCAGTGGAGCAGTGTAATTCCTTTGCACTGAGGTGCTGCGTGTGTGTGACTCCAGTGCCCTTGAAATGGCTTTTCCCAGGTAGTGAAGCCAGAGTGTTTATTTCCTGTGCTCTCTCTCTCTCTCTCTCTCTCTCTCTCTCTCTCACTCACTCTCTCATTCCTCTCTTTGTAACAAGACACCATACACAGACAGGATAACATCATGTGATGTGAGCTGACCGTGCTGAGCTGAGATGTACAGATAACTGGAGCAACAAGACAATTCACATAAAAATATAGATATGATTAAAAATCACATACATTGTTGAAAATAAATGTATGGCAAATGTGGACATTTTGCTAATTTATCAAATGAAGGCATCAGGGCTTTGTTTAAAGATTCTCACAACAGGAGGGTCAGACAGCCAGCATCATGACAGTATGAGGCCAGAGGCCACAGTTTGGGAAATCTCCACACTGTAATAGTACCTGGCCCTACATTGAAAATCAAGGTACATTTTATTTTCTGTGGGCCAAATCCAGACCGCCAAACAATCCAATCTCTCTGTAGCCTTGTCTTTTGAAGAAAATGTCTCCATGGATTCATGTGAATCCACAGACTGGCACTGATAATGTTTAAGACCACAACACAAAGATGGTCTTATATAAGGATACTGTCCATCAAAGGATCGTATCCTTTGATAGAACTGTGTAAAGTACCGCTGGTTCTTTGAATGGCATACCTCTCTCTGCTAGTTTATTTTTAGTAAACACGGGGCTGGACAGGGTCAGTATAGGACGCTCAAGTTACATGGCAGTAATATGTGAAAAGGGTCGCGTTTCATACAGTATCAAGAGTATGAAGGCAAGAACACAGAAAAAAAAACACCCCAGTGTATGCAAGTCTATTACCTTTAGATGAGATTTTAATAGTGCAAACAGGACCAACATAACAGACATTTGGAGAGAAACAGTTCAGGCTCTTCCCATGTGCAGAGAGATACAGCTAATGAGAAAAGCACCAGTGCATTAAAGAGTAACACACAGGACTGGTGATGCAGAAGGGTTTACAGTTAAATGACAGAAACTTTTTTGTGTGGTGTGATTGGTACACTCTATGAGACAGTGCTGTTTCAGCATATTCCTAAAAGACATTGCACCTTATCACGTTTTTAAAGAAAGAATATGAAAAAACAAACAAAACAAAAAAAAAAAAACAACAAAAAGACATAATTGAGAAAGAAACTCAAGATGCAAGTCTGACATTTGAAAAAGGTTGTACGTCAAAAAGGTAGGACGGAAATCAGAAGTGTGTGAAAATGCCTCATAACGCAATTAGGCCTCATGAAATGTTTTGACCAACACTGGTTTAATCACAGTCTTGTTTAACACCTGTTAAACTTAGAAATGAAAAAAAAGTTTGCTTAGTCCCTCAGAAGTTAACTTCAGAATCAGCTCTTACGGAAACAGAATGATTGTTGATAAAGAGAGAGGAGGTAGAATGACCTAAACAACATTAGAAATGTGTTTTTCAGTCTTCCAGATCATCGCCATCCTTGAAAATTTAGAAGTAGACAACTGGATTCCTTGACTATTAAAGACCATATTTGTTTAACCTGAAACCCTGAAATACCCCAGTTCCCCCAATAGATGGCGTAGACATTTTTAAAAAAAAGCATTTTAGCCTTTATGCATGACCTTTACATGTAATTTATATTAGTTCACACGAACGCTCCATCTATCTGCTCCTGACCCAGTCATTTGTTCAATTTTAGGACAATTGTGGCCCAGGAGTCAAAAAGTTTGCCCACGCCTGGCCTAAGATGTTCCAACACCAACATTTATTAACCCCTTGAGAGGGCGTGGCCATGATAAAGGGTAATAACAGATGTGTTTCTACAAGGGGTGGCTTGATCCAACACTCTGGATCAGTATTGATCTACCAGAACTGAAATGATTAAATAAACCTAATCCACCAAGTTGTCTGCTTTTAAATTCCAGAGGCTTAGAGAAATAAAGTACACAAACCAAAAGTATTCTTACAGTGACAGTCTTGTAAAAAGACAACACTATCCCGCTGATTACAGTAGTATCTGAAACATCCATAATTAGCCACTACAGAGTATCAAATGAATGGTCCATGTGGTAAATCTAAACAACCTAATGTGCACATGAAGAGTGGTTTTAACCAAATAAAATTAAAACGCATTAAATCACCTTATGAGCTTTCATAAATGACTGAACAAGCCTCAGTTGCTTTAAAACTTTACCCTAGGGGCATAGGCACAGACTTCACTAAAATGTGTCTTTAAATGTAAACCTTTAACATTCAAAAACCATTACTTGTCAAGAGCATAGACGCATAGGATAGAGACACACAAAAATGCATGACTGATAAAACAAGCACATGTTCCTACTTTGGAAATCAGGAGCATAGCTTCTTTTGCTTGAAATATGCATCAAACCGACACTGGGCATAGTCCTGGAAACACAAGGATGTTCAAAACAAAATCAGACAGAATACATACAGAAAATATGGTATTCAGGCAGGTCTTGCTAACAAAATATCTGCAGTTGCATTTTTGTATTGACCTAAGGAATAACAACCCCCTCCAACCCCCCCTTCTGGAAATAAAAAGTCCAAGAGCAAACTCTTTCTTAATAAGTGCAGAGGGTAAGAAAACACAAACAACTGCTAACATATGCAAGGGTGAAGTCACACACAAAAAAAATGCTTGAAGAACACAACCACACACAACAATCTGATTGTATTATCTAAACACAGTCTAAATAATCTAAAAATCTAAATTTTCTACTATTACATAAGTTTAAATCAGCTACTTAAAGAGAAAAATCCTTACCATGTATCCAAACTCAATAGTAGATATCCTGGCTTGAATGATGGACCACAGCCCCCAGAGAAAGTGTGACGCTAACGCATACCTGTCAGCCAGACAAACAATTAGAAGTCGAGCAATTGACAACATCAGTCAACAGTCAATAATTAATAATTAACACCAAGTCTTGATGATTACCTCTGCAATAAACAACAGTAAGGCATATAATTACTATATAATGTTATATATAATATATAGTACATACATCCCCTTAGTCTCCTGCTCCCATTTACTTTATATTTTGCACTCTGCCTCATCAATTTCCTAAAAGATTACCTGTTTGCTTCGATCAGCATGTCCTCTTCAATCTGTGTTTGGTCCCCTGAAATATCAGAGCTTTTTCTTTGCTCTGCCAGATAATTTCGGATGAATATAAGCTTAAAGAAAAGAAAAAAAAATGAAGACACATCTCACATTACTGCAGAGACTACTAAGCAGACCCACAGAAGTAGTGTTACAATGGTTAGACTTTAGTTTCATGTGTTTAACTGCAAAGAGAGCTCTTGCTGTAGCTCCCGGTGTCATCAGCATGTTGACATGGACCCTTCAACTAATCCCTCTGTCACTTGATGGCAATCTGAGCTGCAAACACTGACATCTTCTTTGCCTCATGATAAATATCAATCTACATAACAACTGTTATTTTTTATGCCAAATTAATAAAGAAAACTACTAATGTAATAGTAGTTATTACTACTACTATTATTATTTATTATTACCAAACTGTTGTTGTGCCTACAAACAGTGTAGCCACAACAGACCAGTCGGCGACGTCTGGCGTCAGTGCTGTAATATAATAAATTGTGTTACTGTAGTGTGACTTCGGCCTAACCTTTTACTGTGGTAGTCAGAAAATAACTGTTAACTTTATTTTCTTAAATAACTAAGAAAGTAAAGTAAGCATTTTAGTTCAGATAGGTAGGTATATATATTTATAGAAATATATTTATATTCACAAAAATGGCCGTCACACTGTTTACTTTTTGAAAACAACCCCCCCCTCCCCCCCCCCACACACACTCACCTGTTGTTCTCTGGTTGGATAGTTTTCCTGTGTGGATTTATAGAAAGGCCACTGGTCGTAGGTGTAATCATACATCCACTCACAGAAATGGTTCCCAAAGTCAAAACCCCTAAAAAACACGTATGTACAAAGAGTCAAAGCTTTAATCCAGTGAAATACTGTTGATCGAGACTCCAAACATTACCTGTAGTTGTAACTGCTGTATTCAAAGTCTATCAGCATCAGTCTGTCTCCTGAGGAGCTGTCCCTGCCGTCCAGTATTAGAATGTTACCTGTTGAGGATCAAAGTTCACTTCACTCACACAATAGTATTTGTTTTGTTGTGTTTACATCATCTTTGGTTTAGAAATGCATAAACTAACCATGAACTAATTCACTAAAAAAAATATTCAAATTGACCAGTGTGTTAATGAATAAAAATGTTAAAAGTAACTAATGAAGTATAAATTATATAACACATAAATTTGCAAAGGGGGTCCCCAGCCAGAATCGAATGCTGTTTGGGGGACCTTGGCATGGAATTTATTTGGGAACCCCTGCATTAATAGTTTAAAACAGCAGGGTGCCTAATTTGACCTTTGGTTTGAAGTCAAGTACAACTACTGAAATTATGACAGTACATCTTCACAGAACAGAAGAGCTGAACAACTGGATAATAATTTACTAAAACATCACAAGTTTTTTTTCTTTTTTTTTTTCTTACCTTCCTGGACGTCATTGTGACAAAACACTACTGGTGATGGAGTCGCTGCCAGCAGTTCACTGGAGATAAGAATAAGATGAAGAGAGAAAGTCAGTGCCAAGTGTCAATCACTCAAATTGTGTAGTAAACAGTTTAAAGATAAATAAAGTAAATGTGCACCATTACATGAATTCAATTATGTAATCTGTAAATCTGTACAAAATTGCGTAAGTGTCATAACACTTCTACTGCTGGCTCTGCCTGGGTTGCTGATAAACATGTGAGATAAGTATTTACTATGTGTCACGAAACTGTCCATGTCCAACGTGTCTATTTTGATAGCAGGTACCAGAGATAACATGTACTGGGTCATTCAGTCAGATGAATATTACTGTGTGGCAAGTGTTGAGCGCTTGCTCAAAAATGTTAGAAAACTATGTGGGACTTCCACCAAGTTATTACTGTTACTTATGTACAAGTGAATGTGCTACAGCTACAGCACAACTACACACAGCCACAAAAATGTTATTAATTAATTATTGATAATTAGACAGATGGACAAGCTGAAAAATAGTTTTAATTCAATAATCTTGGGAAGCCAATATCGTCATCAAAATCAAAATTAAATTAATTGCAGTTTTGTTATAGAAATGTTATGTGTAGGTTCTCTCTCCTTGTCTCTTATTTCTGCCGCCCTTGAATCAGTCATTAACTGAACAAAACCATTACAAAAATCAAATTTTGTGCCAAACCATAACATCGGTAAAGTATGATACTCAAGGACATATTAGAGAAGTAGAGCTTTAAATTTGAGATTGACAAACTCCTCTGGTTCCAAGGTCCAAGGTACAGAAAAATATTGGAAAGACCAAGTTTTTTGATCTGATGTTATTATATATAAGTGTTTTGTTTGACATGCAGATAGAAAGAGAGAGAGAAAATGTGGAGCGCTGAGTAATACTGGGCATTTGTCTGATTGACAGCCAAGGTTTCCAAGGTAGCCAAACCATATGGTGCCATGACATCAAGACATCTCTAAACGTCAGCAATGTTACTATGGGATTAGGCATCAATATCCCACGTCCACCTACCACATCCTTTGTCTCTCTTTTGGAGTCCACATGTCATTATAGTTTAGAAATGCCTTGTATTCTGCAGGAAAGACAGAGAACTTCTATTTAGGATCAGACCAAACCAGAACACAGTTCTTGGTCCTTTCTTACCGGAGGCTCTCCAGCTCGGCAGGCAGGTTTAACTTCATGAGCTTCTTGTACTTCTTCATATGTGCTTCACGGACAAAGTTCAGTTTCATCACCTGATCCATGTATCTGAAGAACCAAAAAAATAAGGAAATGAAATACAGATGAGAGACAAATACATAATAAAATATAATAGATTATGGTGCAGAAAAATCTATAACCTGTCAATGGTCCCAAAAAGCCACTTGGGCTCTTTGTTGAAGGGCATTAGCATTTCATGGAAACGAGCCAACTTGGTGGCCAGCTCTGCTGAAATTGCGGGATCTGAGAGTTGTTCTGTACGCATGCGAGTATTCTAAAAAAAATAAACAAACAAAAAAAGAACAGAGACAAAACAAAAATAATTTTACTTCTGTTTTTAAACATCATGCACCTTTATCCACATTAGATTATTTTCATCTCCTCCACTTTTAATATCATTCAATCCCCCTTGGTTATTCCTCTTTTTTAGTTGCCTGACAGCTAACTCAATCTATGGTGCCATGATTGCAAGACAGCAAAAAAATAATATTTCAGTAAATATTATTATTAACTAAAATTAAGAGTAATGGTAATGTATTTTCATAGTACATGAGCAAAAAATTAATATTTCAGTAAATATTATTAATGTAATGGTAATGTATTTTCATAGTACATATACAGACCAAGATTCAAACC
Organism: Cynoglossus semilaevis; assembly: GCF_000523025.1. Taxonomy (NCBI): domain Eukaryota; kingdom Metazoa; phylum Chordata; class Actinopteri; order Pleuronectiformes; family Cynoglossidae; genus Cynoglossus; species Cynoglossus semilaevis. The sequence goes on from NC_024312.1 coordinate 11,206,334, forward strand.
TGGTCCTCTAATTCCCAGTCCAATTCTATTGCTCAACCATTGCTCAATATCTATTCTGTTCATACTGGGAACAAACCATGACAAGTTCCATATCTTTAAATCACACTACCTCCAGCAGAGGCAGTTCCTCTTAAACAGTTAAAAGGCAGGGTTTCTTTTGTTTGGTTTTTTTTACATCCACAGTACATACCGGTAGGTATTGTTCTAATCGTCCCTCTGGAAAGATGCCATAAAGTTTGGGCCCAAGTGTTCGCTCTGCCAGGATGGCAAACATCACACTCTCCAAAACAAGCGAGTCCACACCCTGTAAAAGGCACGAATAGTTTAGATTAATCAGATTAAAATGAAATGCTTAAGCCAGATAATGTCTTTTAGAGTCTAGGTTTTGAAAGAAAAAAGGGGGAAAAAACCCCAAACATATTTAGAGTAGGGGAAACAAATTATGCAGCTATGAAAGCTATTTTTCATAAAATGCTGACACGTAGAAATCATTTCTACCAGCCTTCTTACGAAATCTCTTCGTAGACAAAACCAACCTGCAAGATGGCACCGTACACCCTAAGGAGCACCTGACGAGGTTCAACTCCCACGGTAGGTACATGCTCCGGCAGAGTACACAGATACAACAGATTACTCAGTCCACCACTGTGAGAGAACAAAAAAAAATCTGTGGTAAACAAATCAGACACAACTGAGACGACATGTCAAAATACCTACAAACTATTATTTTACACAGGACTTTTATCTGTATCGTTTATTTTCTTGTGCCAGTAGTATATAATAAAGCTATTGGATATTTATAACAGTTTTATTTCATTAAACATCAACGGTCTTGGTATTGGCTTTTTAAATATTTTTTTATTTTTATGAAGATGTATACAAACTAAAAGTTAGTTATTGACCTGACAATACTGATTTGGAAGTCCTCCTCCTGGATACTCTTCCATGAACCGGACAAAAATTCTTTGCACCAGGCAAACGCCCTGTCCCGGGTGTCCCTGTCCACCTCCTCTCTTCTTCCATCAGCGAAAGATTCAGCTTCCGAGTCATCATCACAGTTGGCCTCAAACTGAGGGCTCGGAGTTTCCAGCCGCCTCTTCTCTATGGGTGAACCGTTGTCTCCTGCTGTGATCGTGGGAATGTTGCTAAGCAGCTCGGTACCGAGCTGCCTCGTGCTGCTCGAGCATACGTCAACGTGACTAGCTGCGTTTTTACTAGAATGCATGGTAAATTTACTGGAGAATAGTACAGTAGACCCGCTGCTAAATGTTGGTCTCGCACGGCGACACTGAGTCGCTGAATCACAGAGGGCGCTGGTTATGTTACTTAGCCGGAAGAGGCGACCATACGCAAGCGGACGGAGACGCATTGGGGGCAGTCGATCAAAACACAGATTAATACTCGTCGCTTTAACGCCACAACCTGGTAAGATACTAACGTCTGTTGATTTGGGCTGAGCTTGACTGACATATTCAATATCCAACCACAGTTGACTTCCGCATTCAACTGCCACTTTCATTGGTCATGTAAAAATGCGTCATTTAGCAGTACGCGTTAAGTTTCTAGGAAATGACGTAAGGACCCACAGAGGCGTTAAAATCAAACATCACGAGGTTTTAAAGTAGTGTTTGGGCTTACAATTACACAATGGTGCGCACTCTCTATTGTCAGACATGGGATATGAGAAATATACTGATTATACCAATGCTTTTATCAGTGTTAACTTAAAACAGTCCAAAAAATCTGACCACTGCTAGACATTTCACCTATTTCTTATCTATATATCAGTCATTAATTATTATTTTACTAACCAAAAGTAAATTATAAATGATCCTCCGTTAGTGTGTATAAAAATGTGGTTGTGTATGAACTTTTAATATTTGTATGAATAGTACGAATATATGATTTTTATATGATTTGGTGTGACATTAAAATTCATTCCACATAAGTCTAAGGTATAAAATTGCACTTACAACAACCAGTTAATGATCAAATACAATATAAGATTTATTATATTGTTTGAATGTTTGAATATTTTATACTTAACATACTGTAAGTGACAGTGAAAGTCACAAGTTTAAAGCTATGTAATAAAAAAGAAAAAAAAAACATCATAAGATCACACAATATATTCAGCATCTTGAATATTTATTTTTAACTTGTTATTGTCCGCAACAAAAGATTCAGGACAAGAACGTTCTGTGTGTGTTGTTACTGAGAAAAGGTTATAAGTTGACTGCTAACCAAAGCAGTCTCCTGCCTGAATCGTCCTTGGTAAGAACCACCAATTTCTCTCTCTGTGAACAAAACACAGCAGTAGTCAGTTAGTGCTAAATGTAAAAAAAAAAGACATCATATAAATACAATTAAAAATATAATACTGCAGCATGTTACCATTGTTGTGCCATAAATAAAATAAACAATTGTGCTTACTCTTCCTGAAACATCTTGGTTCACAGTTATTTCCAAGATTTGGCTGGCACACAGCTGCATCACAGTGGATATAAATCTGGCAGAGAAATTTGATTTGCAACACAATTTCAATGACAATACAATGACACAATGAATGAAATTACACTGAAACATCAGTGTGCCAGAAAGGATATCATACCATGTCCTTCAGAGGTGTGTACCCCCCTGTATCTCCAGCACCGTCCTTTTTGCTCATGCCAGGATTGGCAGCACCAGCAGACACAAAAGTGAACATTTTGAAAATAAAACGCC